>NW_020449697.1:253163-261147 GCF_003343035.1 Apteryx rowi | reverse complement strand
GTAGCCGTTGGCGTCCATGGCGGCCAGGTGGGCGCAGCGGACGATGCCCACGAGCAGCCCCTGCTTCTGGGAGCTGTACTTGAGGGAGATGAGGATGCGGCCCCGCTCCTCCAGCGACTTGTCCTCCGTCTTGTCCATCTGCGGAGGGAAAGGCGCCAGTGCGGGGCGGCACGGCACGGCGCGGGGGGGACACGGCACCCCGGCCCCGGCCCCGGCGCTCACCGGCAGCTGCTTCTCCAGGCAGATGCTGAAGCTCTTGGTCTGGTTGGGCTTCAGCTTCTTGAGGGGGATCCTGGTCTCGCCGATGAACTCGTTGTGCCGGAACTTGTCCTCGTCGCACACCGAGATCCTGGAAGGAACCGGGGCGGCGTGAGGCTGGGGCACGCACGGAGCCGGAGGCAGCCGAGCCGATGTCCTGCGGCCCGGCCGGGTCCCGTGTGCGCCCCCGGCCCGGCTCGCGCTGCCCGGCGCTCCGACCCAGCCCTGATCTCATGGGCTCCGGCCAAACCCGGCTCCCTTTGCCGGGCAACTGCTGTTGGGCTTCGGCTTTACTTTCCCCCTAGCGCTGCCTGGAGCGTAAGGAAGGACGGGGCTGTGGGCAAGGGGCCGACGGTGCTGCATCCCCGGCCTCTCCTTGCCCTCAGCCGGGTCCCGCAGCCGGTTCCCGCGGTCGGTTCCCGCGGCCGGTTCCCGCGGCCGGTTCCCGTGGCCGGTTCCCGCAGCCGGTTCCTGCGGCTGGGTCCCACGGCTGGTTCCCGCAGCCGGATCCCGTGGCTGGTTCCCGCGGCCGGTTCCCGCGGCTGGTTCCCATGGCCGGTTCCCGTGGCTGGTTCCCACGGCCGGTTCCCGCAGCCGGGTCCCACGGCCGGGTCCTGCGGCCGGTTCCCACGGCCTGCGCCGCCCCCGGGGCCGGAAGCAGCCCTCAAAGGACGCGATTTCGGCCCAGCTCCTGCCCTGCTTTCGGCAGCCTGGCGCTGCCGCTAACCACGCGGGAAAGAGCAAGGGAAAACGGGGAACGCTGCTCTCCCGAAAAGCTGAGCGGGATGCAGGCGTTACTATAGATACCCGCTTAAAAATAAATAAATAAATAAAGCACCCCAGCGCCACGGAAAAAATCCTCAAAGAGACTCTAAAAGAAGGCAGTCACAATATTTCTTGTTTTCCTTCCTCCTCGCTCCCTCTTTCTTTTGCAGAACAACAGCAAGAGAAAAAAAGGAGCAGCAGCCGCTCCAGACGAGGAGCAGCAGTTGCCGGTGCGTGCGCAACCCCGCGCCCATCTGCTCCGGGAAGGGGAAAACAAGTGACAAAGCTGGGCTGAAAACAAGGAGCACGAGGCTCCGGATGGGTAAGGTAAGGAGTGCGGAAGCCGCCTCGGAGGACGGCGGAGCAGTGCGCGGGCAGTCGCTGCCGGTGAAGCTGGATCCCTCCCTCCGTTTTAAGGGCAAATCTGACACCTGGAAAGCGGAGCGAGAGCAAGGCACCGGTGCCGGCGGAGCGGCCGGGGCGCCGGACAAGGGCTCCGGCACCGAACGCCTCGCGCCCTCAGCACGGGGGCCGCAGGGAGCGGGAGGAACCGATCCGCTCGCCCACGGTCCCGCAGCAGCACCCGCTCCGGGCGCCGGCGCAGAGCCGCTGGGGGCCCCCGCATCGCCAAGCAGCGGCGATACCTGAGCAAATACTATTTTCTGAATAATACATTTAATGAGTCACGGTGTTTGTCAAACACATGATTAAATAAAGCACCCCTGGCGTTCGCGGGCTCGCTGAGTATCGCATGAATAATGCAGCGCTCCGCCAATACACTTGGATATGAATAATTGTATCCAATATCCGGCCAGCTCCGGTATTTATTACAAGCGCAGCCTATTTATTGCGAATTACCCGCATTACTTAACTGTCGGCGACGGCCCCCTGCGGCGCTGCCCTGCCTCTCCCCGTCCCGCAGCCCCAGTTCCCGCAGCGCTGAGGCTCGGGCCAGGCGCGAGGATGTTTAACTCCGGGAACGGATGAGACCTTTCCGGAGCCTCCCACCCACCGCCTCGCCTGAAAGCCGAAGCATCCGCGTTATTTCTGGCGGGGGCGGATTCCCCGGCGAGCGGCTGCTTCCCGAGGCAGCCGGGCTGCCACGAGCCGGACCCGTCCCGTGGCCAGCGCTGGAGCCAGGTTCTGGCTCCTTTTCCCGCTTTCCGGCAGCTCTGCCGGCAGCAGGGAGGCGAGGGCTGGTGGCAGTGCTGATCGCCATCCCTCGGCCTTGCAGCCTTTCCCCGGATAAACACCCTGCGCCGGAGGAGAAGGAAACCCGGCGGAGAGTTGAAAAAGAAAAGAAGCATTTTCCACCTCGTGGCTAATGCTGATCTCACCTAAATCTGCCTCGGCGTAAATCAAAACGCCTTTGGCAAGTCCTTCTATGGCAAGGATGGGAAAAGGGGGACGGGAGGCTCGGGAATTGCTCCCAAGGGAAAGGAGGAGCCTGGAAACTTCAAAGCCTGGGGTAAAAAATTAATAAAGAAGGAAAGAAAGAAAGAATGCCCACCAATAATATTAATAATAATAGTAATCATCATCATCATCATCATCGTCGCCAGCGAGCGGCTTTGCAGCCCGGGCAGCCTGCAGCGCTTGCAGCATGACTAATGTTTTCCGTGGGAAACAGGAATCGGCGGAGCTGAACGGCTCCCGGGCGGCAGCCGCGGGGCGCCGCGCTCGCCGCCCACCTCCACGCGCGGAGGGTGGCAGCCGGCCGCGGAGCGCCCCGAATCCCCGGCGCCCCCCCCCCCCCCCCGGGGCGGGAGCGAGGGCCCTACCGCAG
Source organism: Apteryx rowi (assembly GCF_003343035.1). Lineage (NCBI taxonomy): Eukaryota > Metazoa > Chordata > Aves > Apterygiformes > Apterygidae > Apteryx > Apteryx rowi. The sequence continues at coordinate 258,338 of NW_020449697.1, read as the reverse complement.
GGTCTTGCGGATCATGTCCTCGTCGGTGATGCCGTAGTAGGTGAGCGTCTCGTTCCAGGTGGGGTTCAGCGTGTTGCGCAGCGTCTTCGTCCTCAGCTTGTTCGCCTGCCCGAAGCGAAGGGGATGCAGCGTCGGGGCGGGGGGCAGGGACCCCGTTTCGGGGAGATCCCGTCCCCCGTTCCCCCCCCATGCCCAGCTCTGCCCACCCCTGCCCCGAGCGGCGTCCCGGCGCGTCCCAGCACAACGTCGCCTTTTCCTCTTTTTTTTTACCCGGCCTGGACCACCAGTTTGTGCCGGGGCCGCTGGCACCGCAGGTTTCCGCAGGGGGTTTTTTCCCTCTGTGCCCCGGCGTGGGGCAGCCGGCGGAGCGGGAATCCGCCTCCCGCGGAAACATTCATCAACGCACGCGCAAAAACCGGACGCGGCGGACGATGCCCCGGAGGGACGCACGCCCGGCTCGCCCGTTCCCTGCGACGCCGAGCGCCCTTAAAAACTGCCCGTGCCGCCCCGAACGCGGGCGATTAATTGAGCCGAAGCGCGCCGGGCGAACGCGCCTCCCCCAAAGGGCTCCCCCGCCGCCGGAGAGCGGAGCGCGGGCGACGTCCGTAACGGCTAGCCTTAAACCCGGGTTACGCCCGGCTCTCCCGCACCTCGACGTCCCTGATTGCGCTGCTCGCCAGCCAGCGCCCGCCGGGAGGAGACAGGAATATTTCCCTTATGGCTTTTGCACTCCGCTTTTCCGTGCTCTGAGGGGATTTAAATGCAAAGGATGGAGGGGGGGGGGAGGCGCCGGCSGGCCGGGGGCTCCGAGGCGCCCGGAGGCGGCGTCTCACCTTGCTGGCGCCGGGCAGCAGGTGCAGCTTGACGTAGGGGTCGGCGAGGCCGTTGTGGTCCATCGGCTTCAGGCCCTGCGGGGCGAAGGAGAGGCGGGCAGAGCCGGCCCCCATCCCGTCCCGTCCCGTCCCATCCCGTCCCATCCCCTCCCGTCCCCTCCCGTCCCGTCCCGTGGAGCCCTGCTTCCGCCAGTCCCAAGTGGAGATTTTTCGCGGTGGCACCGTCACATCACGGCTACGGGTGCGAGGCCGGAAAAGTCTCGTGGCAGCAGGACGCGGTGTTTGGGGGGGGGGGCGAAGGCGGCCGCGTGGGAGCTCAGCCGCCAGCCAGCGAATTCCCACGGAAAGGGCCGGGGAGAGACAGGCAGCTCCGTAATTCACCCATCCATCCCCCGCGATTAAATTACCTCCCGAGGAGGCGATTAGCGGCTTCTTTAACAGATGTGCGCTGGGAGCCGGGATGACGGGAGCCGGGGGAACGGCTCCCCCCCACCTGCCCCCCCCCCCACGTCTCGCTCCCTCCCGCTACCAGCCTGGCACCGGCCGGGTTTAGCCGGAAAAACCCGCCGGCCCCTTGGCTCGCGCTGGCCCGGCTGGCTCTGCTGCCATCCCGAGGGGCGCGGGACCGGCACAAAGCGGGGCCCGGCCGAGCCGCGGGAACGGCAGCATCCCGCGGGGCTGCGGAGCTGCCGGTGGGCCGGGGGCTTTTCCAACCTTTTTTCCTACCTTGGCTCTGCCGATGGTGCAGTGGAGAGCGTTGTTCTCCTGGTCGTAGAGCAGGCTGAAGTCCAGCGTCCCCAGCGCCGCTGCGAGAGACGAGAGGGGCCTGAACCCGCGGGGACCCGGCAAACGCTGCCAGTTTCCGGATTATTTTAGCGCCTCCCGGGGCTCCTAACGGCCCAGGATGGGGAGGAATAACCGGCACGACGGCCCCTTGCGGCACCTGCAGCCCAGAAGCGGCGGCGATGGCACGGCTCCTGAGAGCAGCCTCAGCCCGGCCGAAAAAATTGGGGCCAAAGCCGACGAAGCTGGACACGCGGCTGCCTTTGGACAAAGCCATCCCCGGAGCGGCAGCCGCTCACTTTTCCCGTCTCCCCCCTCCCGCCCGGCTTTGCGGCTGAGCCGGAGCTGGATCGCGCTCTAATTAGGGGAGCGAGTGCCCAAAGTGGGGGGAGAGGCAGCGATTAGCCCGGGAGCACCGGCGCCGCACGCAGCTCTCCGTGCCGGGCTGCCCCAGCGCCGCCCTCTAACCGCACGGGCCGCAAATAAAAACATATAAATAAAAAAACCTTTTTGTCAGGCGCGACTAAGGCAGCCGGGCGCTCGCCGGGCCGCCGGCAGGACGCGCGTTATCACCGCGCCGGCTCTGCGCCGACGGTTCAACGAGCGTTAGGGGAGCTGAGCTCGTTAGCGGGTCCGGACCCGCTCTCGTGCCCTGCGTTAGGAGCGCGGATGCGAAGGGGCTGCCCGGGGTTCGGCGTTTAACACAGGCCTCAAGGCAGGATTGAATCCGGCTTGCGTAGGAAYGTGGCCACCTCCGCCGCCGCCGGCCTTTGGGCGACTCGATTAACTCAGAGGGCCACGAAAGCATTAGAGGGCGGAATAAGCCGCAGATGCGGCGCGCGGGGCCGGGGCCGGGGCGGCTGCGGGCGACAAATCTGCGCTCCCCACTCGGTTCCCGCGGCCCCGTTCCCGCAGGCCRGCGCCGAGCCGCCTGCCGAGCGCTTTCCGGGCTCGCCGGCACGCGAGAGGGGGTTTTGGCTGCCCGAGGCAGGGCGGGCGGCTCGAAGGCGCCGGCAAGGCTGCGCCCTGGGAGAAACCGCAGCGCGCGCGTGAAAAAGAGAAGGAAAACCGCCACAGAACTAATTAAAAAGGAGCCGGAAGCCGTAAAGCCCCCCTGCTTGTCGGCACTGCTGCTCCGCGGATAATCTGCTCGCGGAGTCCGTGCCAGGGAGATGAGAGCGGAGCAGCGGGAAGGCCGCGGGGGATAGGCGGGATTAGCTCGCCCTTACGGAAAGCAGCGGCTCGGTAACCTTCACGCGGGGTGTTTTCAGCGCGCCATAAAAGACAGGCCCCGGCCTTCCGCCACTCTGCTTTGCCTCGGAGACGGAGGCGATTTTAATGGCAGCGAGGAACGCTGCGCGCTCGCGGCCCCGGGGCCGGGAGGGATCGCCAGCCCGTCGGCAGCGGGGTCCTTCTCTGCCTTGGGGTTCAGGGCTGGAGTGACGGGACCCGGCGCGAGGAGCCAGCGCAGCGCTTCCTTCCGGCACCCGCGGGTTTTTCYGCTGAAAACCCCCGGGAACCGGCATTTCGTGGCTCCCCGGCGGGAGAAAGCCCAGCGCGTGGCGGCTCCTCCGTCCTCTCCGCGGCGGCGCTCGGAGATGCGGTCACGCCGCGCAGCCCGAACCGGTCCGCCGGCAGCTCCCCCCGGCCCCGAAAACCGCCCCCGGTGTTAAATGCAGCGATGCCAAGAGCCGGGCGCCCTCGGGCACCTCCTGTCCCGGCGGTGGCCCGCTCCCTGTCGCGATTCGGGATGGGGACGGGGAATTCCCACGGGTCCCGCCACCGCTTTTACAGCGGGTCGCGCCGCCCGGCCGGGCCGCGGGCAGCTCGGGGTTTCGTTACCGAAACCAGGCTCTGCCCAAACCRCGGTGGCGGTTTGCTTCGTTTCCCCAGCAAATGGGAAAAAAAAAAAGGAAAAAAGGAAAAAAATACTTCTTTTTGCCTCATCTGGATTGAAAAGACGATTCAAAGGTTATAAATAGCAGCGGCAGCATATGCTAAGGAGCCGTTTTTTTCAGAGGTAAATATCCTCGTCGTCTCAAAGCGCGCTTCCCCCTTCGTCATCGCTCCCGCCGCCTTCTTCTGCCGGGCCGCGAGCAGCCGCCGGCTGCCTGGCGAGGTCCCTCGCGCGCCCCTGAACGCCGCCGCCGGGAGCCGGGAGCCAAGAGCCGGGCGGCGACTTCGCCTGCCTGATTATTTATTATTTCCTTTGTCCGAAATCAGAGGCTTCCTAAATAACTTCCGCGGAGCTATTTCCAGCTGGCGCCGCAGGGAGCGACCGGCCAGGGCAGCCGGGGAGCCGCCGTTGGGCGGCCCGTCGCCAGCCCGCTTCGCCCGCGAACGGCGCTGCCCAGGGCAAAAATGGGCTGGGTCTGTACGAACATAACCAGCCCCGGAGCTCGGGCACCTCTGCTCCAAAAACCCCGGTTCCCGCACCAACATTGCTGCTCCCGGGGTGCCTCCCCGTCCTCAAACCCAACGCACATGGCGAGGGGAGCAAATTCCCCCACCGGGCAGAGCCTCGCGCCGAAGCGAGCGGCCGCTCAGCTCAACGCAGTGTTTCTTCAAAGACCGAACACTTGCTCGCACGTCACTGYGCAGGGAGCGCTGCTGTGGCCGGCATCGCCCCCGGCTCGTGTGGCACTTTTGGGCACCCGCACAAGGCGCCCGCGGTGCCAGCGCGGAGCTCGGCAGTGCCAGGGGCAGCGGGAGGCGAGAGCCCCTTTTCCCCGGCTCCCCCGGCTGCAGGGACGCGGCAAGGGGCAGAAACGGGTGGGAATAGGCAGGGAACAGGATGGAAAGCGAAATCCAGCGTTTCCCCAGGAAGGGCTGAGGGCTCCCGGCCCAGGGAGCTGGGAACCACCCAGCGGCTTCGCGAGGGTTTCCGGCAGTGCTGGGAACAGGAGCAGGATTAGGGAATCCATTTCGGGGCGCAGAGGGAGCCCAGCAGGAGCAGGGCCCACTGCCGAGGTGCCGGAGGCCGGGCAGGGATCCATCTCCATCCAGAGCCGTCAAACCGGGCAGGGGCGGATCGAGGGGAGACTGGGGCCAACGCTGCGTCCCTGCAGCCGGTGGCTGCTCCAAGGCTGCCGCCCGCCAGCGAGCGCCGCATTCCCAAGGGGAAACCCGGCGACCCGAGCAAACGGCCGGGAGCCCTCCTCTTCCTCCGCCCCGCCGTGGCCGAGGCACCGTCACCCCGCCGGCAAGCGCCGCGCGGGCTCCAGGCCCCGCACCGAGCGGCACCTCCGACACCGCCGTCCCCGGCGGCCCTGGTCACCTCCCCTAGCCCCGGTGGGGACAGGGGAAACGCGGCGCTGGCGCCCAGCGGAGCAGCCCCAAATCGCACCGCGGGGCCCTGGGAAGCCCAAAGACCCCTCCTGGCTGGGCGGACGGACAGACGGACAGATGGATGCCGGTCCCAGCCCCTCGGTGGGGATTTCTCCCACTGCCGCGCGCACCCCTGCCCCGGCCCCGACACCCCCTCCCTGCTGCCGGGCTGAGCCCAGGCAAGCTAATGACCAGAGCCGCGAATGACCCCAATCCGGTTAAAGTCAGCGCG
>NW_020449697.1:213931-251432 GCF_003343035.1 Apteryx rowi | reverse complement strand
GCTTTGGAGGGGCGACTCCGGCACCACGGCGGTGCTGCTGGCGCTGCACGGGGATCTGGGGCAGGGGCTGCACCCGCGCACGGGCTCTGTGGAGCACAAGCTGCACCCGCGCATGGGCTCCATGGGGCAGGGGCTGCACCCATGCACAGGCAGCGTGGGGCAGGGGCTGCACTCGTGCACGGGCTCCGTGGGGCAGGGGCTGCATGCCCAGCACAGCYGCCGGGATACAGCGTGGCCCCAGGCAGAGCACTGCGGGAACCGGGCTCGGCCCCCGGAAAATCACAGCGCTTCCCTCTAAGAAAGGACAAATAAATAAATTACTTTAATTAAGTTAAACATGAAAGCCTAATATCATTATTGCCCTTGCAATCCTGTCCAAAAGCATCATTATTTCCAAGGTTTCCTTCCAAGAGCGCGCGGGACCGAGCTGAGGCCAGGGTCACAGTACCGGTCCGAAAAGCCAGGGCGCAGCCGGAAACCGCAGGCACGAGCGGGGCTGAGCYGGGGGTGGGGGGCGGCAGCAGGGACCCCTTCCCGGGCAGGACGGCCCCATCCCGGACCCGCTCGCAGCCTGGGGGAAAACAAAGGTAAAACTCGCTGCTAATTGCCCAAACAACCCAGAGGGACTGTCCAGGCTCCGGCTGATCCCGAAGGCGCGGAGCAGCGGGCGCCTCTGAGCCCCACAGCACAAACCACAGCAGCTCGCTTTGCCGAAATGCCACATTTCGGTGTCCCCGGCCGGGCGGCAGCCGGGACCTCGGCCCTTTTTCCAGGCAAAGCTCTTAATTCCCACCGCCTGCCTCGTGCTGGGGGATGTGAGAGGACGGGGTCCCGTGGGCAGCAGCAGGGACGATCCCACTGTCCGTGTCCAGCACCAAGCAGCAAATCCCCCTTGCGGCCGCTCCAGCTTCAAAGTGACCCGAAAGGGGGCCGATTCCCACGCAGCCGGCCCTGCTCCGAGCGGGAAGCGCAGCGGCCGGCGCCGCCGAGCGCCTGCAGACCCTGCCTGGTCRGACGCCCCTCGCAGCTGCTAAACGCAGCAACAGGCACAACGATCACGGGGAAACGGGGCCGGCTGCCGCTCGGCGGGGCTGGGCCGGCATGGGCTGCCCGGCGGCGCTCCGACGGTACCGGCTCCGCCAGCACCCCAGGGACCCYGGAAACGCGGGGTGACGCCGGCGTTTGGGCTCACCCCCGGCAAAGAAACGGGCGCCGTGTCGTCTGCCTGCGCCAAAACCTGCGAAAACCGCGGGGAAAAGGGGCCGGAGCAGGCAGGTGGCCGGAGCCAGGCCCCCCCTGTGCCCGCGGCAGCGCGGTCTGGGCAGCATCAGCTCTGATTACACTAATTTTATCTGCTCACGGGGCCTCTCCGAGCTGCGGCCGGCGTCCTCGGAGGCGATGCAGCCRGCTGGGCTCGGCGGCGCGGCCCCGCTTTCCTCCCCGCTGCAGCCCTCCAGGCGAGCAAAACCCGSCGTTTCTTCCCAAATCGGTGCTTCCACCTGCAGAGCTCAGACCAGCAGTTTTCACATCAGCTTTTAGGGCCTGGCCCCGTTGCCATGGAAACGGGGAGACTTTCTGCTCATCCGTGGGTGGGAGCAGGCATGCGAGGAGCCACCACTAGACTCCAGAGTTAACGGGTGCCATGGAGGGCAAGGGCAGGGACCAGCTGAGTTTCGCCCATGGTGATTTCGGAGCCGGCCGCGAGCAGGGGGAAAAGGCCATCGGTAAGGGGCAGCGCTCGGCCCCCGCCGCGTGCGAGGGGGATCCCGCACGAGCCCGAGGATGCAGCCGGTGGCAACCGGCCCCGGGAGCCCTCGCTGCCTGCCCCCGCGCAAGCGCCGCCGCCATGCCGAAGGCTGCAGACCCCCGGGCCGCCGCTCCCTGGGGACTGCGGACGCACCGGCGGGAAGCAGCCGGGCTGCWCCGAGCCCCCCCGTCGGGCGCCCGGCAGCGGGGCTGAGGCCGCGGGGGCTGCTCCGAAACGCAGCACGGGACGCGGGGCGGGGCGGCGGGGGGGGCACCTCCCCGGGCACTCGGCAGCTCGAGGAGTCACTAGATGGCCCTGCTAGTCCTGTTCATCCCACGGCGCGTATTAAGAAACGCTGCTTTAGCGGCGCAGCAGCCCGAAACCTGCCCCGGGTCTCGTTTCGGGGAGGAATCGGCTCCCCGCGGCGAGCTGCAGCGCCCGCGGCGGGCGGCCGAGCCCGCGGGAGACTCCCGGGCCCCGGTTCCCGTGCCTGGCGCCGGCGGCCAAAACAGGGCGTGGGGCAGCCGAAACGGGGCGCAGAGCCACAGGTGGGGGCAGTCCCCACGTCCCCCCAYGTCCCCCGCCGCGGCCCCTGCCTCGGAGCGGGAGCCAGGGAACCGCGTTAAGGAGCAGCGCGTTGCCGGATAACCCACCACATTGCAGGGCAGCCGCCGGTCAGCGGGCGGCAGCGCGTGCGGCCGCCGGACCAAGCGCCCCTAAGCTTCCCGGGGCCCCGGCAGTGCGCGCGCGGGGGGCCGCGCGGTCGCCCTGCGTTTCGAGGCGCCCAAACGCCGCGTCAGGGGCCYGTCTGGTTTTTTCCCTTCCCTTCCCCGGCTTTCCGCCCTCCTCTGCCCATCCGCGGCCGTGCGAAGCAAAGCGCCCGCTCGCCTCTCCGACGGCGCTGCAGCTGGGAAGGCAGAGCAGGGAAAATTACGTTCTGCGCGAATACACAAATGATCCGCGCTGATCTGATCACAGCCGAGCGGCGGAGCGGCGGGGGGAGGCACGGCGAGCGCGGGAGGCCGCGYGCGGGCCACTCCGTCGCGCTAACGGACAGCCAGCTGCTAAACGGCCTCKCCCGGAGGCTGCCGGAGCGGCCTTCCCCCAGCCTTCCGGGGACGGAGAGGGAAGCACAGCTCCTCTCCGGGGTTCATTTTGCAGATGCGCACTGGGGCTCTGCAGATCCACCTGCTCGCGGCGAGCGAAGCGGCGCCCCGGAGCCGCTCGAAAGGTGCTTCGCCCTCGGCGTGCCCCAGCCGGGGGCTAACGGCAGCTCCCCGGCGGCGATAACCGAGGCGCCTTCAAAATGGAGAGAGCAAAACGGATTAAAAAGCCACGTGGAAGCCGGAAAGCGAAAGCAGAGCGGAGGGGAAGGCGCCGGGCCAGCAACGCGCGGTGCCTCCCGCCGGCAAAGCCAAACGGCCCCGGCTGCCYGGCTCCGCGGTGACGGCACGGGAACCCCTGCTCCGAGGGGCAGACCTGCGCCGCCGGCACCGGCACCAGCACCGGCGCGGGGCGATGCACAGAAGACGACTTGCGAGGGCAGAATTCAACCGCGCTGCAGCCCCTCCGAGAGCAGGACTGTTTTCCTGCCTAGCTGGAGCCAGCCTGAGGCTTTGGAGAATATCTGTAACCTGGGAATGGGGGGAAAAAACCCTTTTTACCGTTTCAAGAAGGGCGAGCGGCAGTTACAGAGCCAAAGCTTTATTGGTTCCAGTACTAAAACACTGCATAAAAGTTGCGAGGGGCGGAGAAGAGAACAACAAAAATAACAACAAAAGCAGCACRAACCATCAGAGGCGCCTTTGCCCTGTTCACGCTTTTCTTGCCCACCTTGACCCAAGTGAAAAGGTAGCTATCCGGGACAGGTTTAGGGTAATATTTTAACCAAAGCTATAAAACGCACAGGAGAGAGATACAACGAAGGGAGAAGTGGTCTTTAAGGGAAAATAYGTGCCCAGAGCTGCTTACGTTCACCTTACCGCACCCGAGACRTGGGCTTGCTCCTCCGGGGCTGGAGCAGGAGCCTCTCCATCGACGGTCCAACCCAGCTGCAATTCTCCACGGGGGCAAAGCACAGYGGGGAAAAAAAAAAAGGAAGGTTTGGGGGCTCCATATCGGCCCCAATATTTATCCCTGAGACTACTTTATAAAACCTAGTTCTCAGGCAAAACCAAGACCATGCCTTAAGGCAGCACAGGAAGGCAGCAGGGGTTCCCGGGCGGCAGCGGCGGCGAGGGGGGCCACCAAAACGCGCCGACCCGCTCGCGCGCCCCGAGAAAGACGCCCAACAAGGGCGAGAAGAGTGAGAAAGGCCACGCTCAAAGTTTAAAACTCCTCCCGTCTCAGCGCAGAGCTTTCGATGAGAAAGCAACGGGTTTCCAGGAAATGGAGCCAATTCCTAAGCGGCACGGCACCGGCCCCYGAGGACTCCCAAATCTCCAAGGCAAGAGGGCACCTTTCAGTGGCCAGAGCCTTGCGAAGGTGAAGGCACGGGGCCGGCGCTCTGCCGGGCGGGATTCGCTCCAAAGCCAGGCGGGGGAATTGCTTCCCGCTCTCCTCGCGGAGCTTGCCAGCTCCGGGCCCCTCTGTCTTCGCACCGCAGCCGCTTGCAACGAGGCACCAGGCGCGCAGGGGAACGACCGCGCTAAAGAGAACAGCCGGGGAGAAGGGCCGGCACGAGCGGGCACGAACTGCCTCGAAACCCACGACCGCGGGGAGAACTTTTCGGAATCCTTCACTTCTTCAGCAAAACGCGGAGCAGATCTGAAGCATTTCACCGAAAACCTGCAAACTCCCACCTGCCTGGCGTCAGTTTTTGTTCGGGCCTTCAAAGACTTAATTGCTCCGGAGATGTCAAGCGATTTGGTTTTTCGCGTCGGGCCTCGGAGGGAGGTTGCGCATCCCAGCGGCGCAGCGGGGCCGGGCGGCGCAGCTCCCCCGCGCCCCCACGGAGGCGGCAAGGTGCGCGCGCGCGCGCGCCGGGGAGGAGAAGCCGCACAGCTTACCCACATCACCCCCAGCACACAGCCCCCCCCCCGTTTTGGGGGCGACGCACGCGGCCCCCACCGCGGGAACGTCCTGCTCTTGGAGGGAGGCGGCAGAGCCGGGACTCGGCGGCCGGGAGCTGGACCAGGAGCGGCCGAGGCGGCGGCGGCGGGCGCTGTCTCGGGATGTCCTCGGGAGCGGGCAGGGGCGAGTGCCGGGTGCGGGCGGAGCGGCTCCGTCTCGGCCTCCGTCAGCACCGGGGACTGGAGCGGGTGCGCCGTGGGCCTGCAAAACACAGACACGCACACACGTTTGGGAAGGGAGCGAAGGGGGGGGAGACGAAGTTATTTTAGGTTGCTTTTACCTCCTCGGTGTCGTTTGCAGAGCTGCCTAAAAATAATACCGAAGACAACGTCTGCGCATCGTTACTCGAGGCTCTGTCATCAGTCAGGGCCCATTAAACTTTATCAGAGTGAAGAAAGGCAGGGGAATTAGGCGAGAGCGAGCTGCAGTGAGAGAACTGCTTCTCTGGCAGCTCCTTCCCGCGCCGCGCCGAGGCGGACAGAGCCCCGAGCTCCGCTGCTGCCTCTAAACGGGCTTGCGAAGCCTCCGAAAGCCAGACTTTTAACTCCTCCATCGGTGGCTCGCTAGGCTTTACGCCTTGTTTTGAAAGATCACGTCAACCGTCGCCCTCCGGGCTTCGGGTCAGGCAGCAACTCGGAAGCGCAAGGAGCGAAGGTATCGCAAGGGGCAGGGAGCAGGCGGGAGGCCAGCCGGCTCCCGGGTCGGAGAGCAAAGCCCGGCCTCTGCCACGTGAAAGGCGGCAGGGAAAGAGGAGCTTCATCCCCAGCAGCAGGCTTGTTTCCAGCTATTTCGAGTGCAAGAGCCAGAGGATGAGTCCTTGTCATTCCTCTGTTTTCAAGGAAAACGTCTTCAATTTAAAACTCCATAAAGAATTGCAGGAATAGTGAAAGTAATTTATTTTTTAGGTTCTCGAGCCTGTACTCACRTAACTTCAAGGCAGCCTCAAAGAGCTGAAGACATTTTGGTTCTACCACTTGAAGGCGAAAATATTTCAATTCCTTCAAAAAAGGGAAGGGGGCGTCGCATCCCGAATGCCAGCCCCAAACCACTTCCGAAGGCGCCCGTTATCCGAGGACGCGTTTCCGTTACGAACGCGGCAGGATCCCCAGCGCTCCGCCGGCTCCCGGCTTCGCCGCCACCAAAGCCCGGCTCAGCGTTCCCCGCCGAGACGCGGTCCTGCGGCAGCGCGGGGGCCGAGGCAGGGCCCGGGGCAGGCCGGAGGGAGAGGTGCCCCCGGGCAGGGGGAGGCCRAAGGCCGGGGAGAAGAAATTACCATCCCATTCAGAGCCTAATTACCGTTAGGACAATATATATATATWTTTTTCCTACGTGAAACAGCGTAGTTGGAGCCACCGCAGCAAACCGCTACCTCCTCGTCATCCCCGCGGGAGCACACGGCACCGCTGGGGAACCCACGGGAAGCGACACAGGAGCCAAAGCTGGAGCCTCAAAGACGCCCTGGGAGCTTCCTGCCCCGGCAGCACCGCGGAAGGGCTCTGCCCRTCTCCTGCGTTAGCGGCTTGCATTTTTACGAGCAAAAGCGGATGCCTCCCCCAAGCGGGACAACTGGCACCACCTCATTTCCAATCCAGTCAGCTTCTGAAAGCCAGGGCATAAACCTCCCCAAACTAAGGGAGCTGGGAGCAGCGTCTCCGGCCCAGCCGTCCCGGCTCCGCTCGGCTGCCCTCCCCAGCGGGACGGCTACGCTGCCAGCAGCCGGCGGAGCTACACACGAGCCTCCTCCTGGAACCGTCACCCGCAACGTTTCCTACATGCCACCGGGGACCACAGTGTTTCCTACATCCCACCGGGGACCACAGTGTTTCCTACATCCCACCAGGGACCACAGCGTTTCCTACGTCCCACCAGGGACCACAACGTTTTCTATGTGCCACCGGGGACCACAGCGTTCCCTACATCCCACCAGGGACCACAGCGTTCCTTACGTCCCACCGGGGACCACAGCATTCCCTATGTGCCACCGGGGACCACAGCGTTCCCTACGTCCCACCGGGGATCACAATGTTCCCTATGTGCCACCAGGGATCACAGCGTTCCCTACATCCCACCGGGGACCACAGCGTTCCCTACGTCCCACCGGTGCCGTCCCCGTCGTCTCAGCTCCCGGACGCAGGAACGCCACCCGTTAACCGGGCTGCGTTTAGCTGCCAGCGGCTGGTACCACTGTATTAGTGATTTAGACAACACATTGGCAAGCAAGGGGAGAGGAAGACCGTGACCGACGCTTAGCTGTGCGCTACTCTTTAATTAGCTTGTCTTGTGACTGCTTCTCCAAGGGCTTCTTTTAGGTAAGAACTGCAACTTTCGCCAGGTCCGCAGCCCATGCTGAGCTCACCTACCGCTGCCCTCGGGTGAGCCATGAACCCACCAGGCCCTCAGAGAAGGTCCTTCAAAAACGTCATTATCTGGGATCCACCACAGCAGAACTTGCTACCCAGGAAAGGCAACTTTTGGGTTTYGCTCACCCCGCAGGAGACAGGCCTAAGCACAAAAGATTTAATCTCCATTAAAAGCTCTCCACGGGCTAATGAAAACAGCTGCAACATATTGCCGATTTCTTTGTTTAATTCTGTTTACTACTCCCTTTCTTTAATAAAAATGTCATAATTAAGAATAGTGAGTATTTTGGTCTTTAATTGCGGCACCTCTTAGCGCACCAGCTAACCAGCCAGAACCGAGTGAGTCACCTCCCCCGGGGCGGCGAGGAGGGCAGAGCGAGACCGCGCTTCTTCCCCGCGTGCAAACTTCCTCCTCTTCGGGATAAAACATTCTCCAAGCAAAACCCAGCGCGCGACCTTCCTGTGGRAATTACGTCCACCCCACGGCGCTCGACCGAACGGGAGCCACGAGCCAAGGCAAGAGAGACCGTTAAAGTCAGGGGTTTTGGCAGCAGACACCTCCAGGAACCGGACGTTCAGGACAGCGACGAAAAGCCTCTCTGAAAACGATTCCTCCAAAAGGGTTTGAGACTGAGCGGTAAAAAATTTGCAGCCTCTCGGCTCACCGGTGTCTTCTGCAACTTTGCCTCATGGGCCAAGATTGCCTAAACCCCAGTGCAGCTCCCACACGGAGTCATTTTACGACAAACGACGTGTTTTGGTGTCTGCCTCACCAACCCCAGCCGGAGCACCACAGCGGACACATGCAAAACTCCTCGTCATCCCGCGGCCGCGCGACCACGCTGCCTTCTTGGCCCGCAGGAGCCGAACGCTATCGCAGCAGCCGCATTTGCAGTACCCTGCCCTGATTCCCTGCTCCGCTGTGACCTGGGATTTAAGGATGTCAAGGTGTTCTGCAAAGTCGCACTTGAGAGCAGAATTAGAGCAGAGGCGAGAAAGAGAAGCGAAAAGCAGTCGCCAACAGAACAACACCTGAGGTGCTAACGGGGAGCAAAAACTGCTCCCAGCATAGCGCTAAGCGGTACCAGAGCCTCTCGGAAAAGCTATAGCAAAACCTGCCTCTGACGTCCCCGTTCTGCAGCTGGGAAGCAGCAGTCTGAAGGCAGAGGGGTCTTTGCCCCCTGCTCCGCTTCCTCTCAGGCGCAGCGGAGCGCAGGGACTGTCCCACGGGCAGGGGGACGCGGCGGGGGACTTGGCCGCTCCTGACCACCGCTTCCCAAAGAGACCCGAAGCAGCAGCGGCTCCACGTGGTTCACAGCACGGTGGCATCCCAGCCTGGCTCAGCCTTTTCCTTAGCAGGATCCTCTCTACTTCTCAGGGACTATTTTAACTAGGCTCATGAGACTACTGCAGTTTTCATTTCTTTTAACATACGTCCGTGCTGCCTGTCATCCTCAGCACTCCCCTGCCGAGCAAGGAGAGATCCCACCGGAAAGGGTCGATCCTGCRTGCCAAGCTTTGCATAGGAGCTTTTTAGCAGGGAAAAGGCATCTTCTGCCTCTGAGCTACTGCTTGCACTGTCACGGCCAGGCAGCGGTTAGTCCAAACGGCTGGCATGGAAGCGCCGAGCGCCGTACGGCCGCGCTGCTCTGCACCGCGCCGGCCGCAGCGAGGGCCGGAGGCAGGCGGGCAGCAGGGCGAGGAAACGCAAGCTCCAGCAGGAATAGCGGCGCAGCCCCGGGTCCTGCCCCTCTCTGGGCACGCAGCCCCCACCAGCTCGCGGGAGCTGCGGCACGGCGGGGAGGCCGGGGAGCAGCTCCCCAGCGGCAGCCAGGTGTTCTCCCGGGGCTGGATCGGGGAGGTCCGCCGGCTACGCCAGCCCGCCAAAGCCGGCGRGAACCACCTGCGTCCATCCAGGCTTCAGAAAGGCCCCGTGGCCACAGTGGAAAAAGCGCCCGGGGGGTCGCTGCCGCCGTCCGGCGCAGCCCGCTGCTCCGCTCCTGCGGGCGGCAGAGCCAACCCGCCGCGGGAATCACCCAGCTCTAACGCCACGGCAAGCGGGGGCTTAAAATAACCCAGCCCGCCCAGGGCAGCGCTGTAATCCAGAGGGAGCAGGGACAGCCCAGAATCACCACTCATCGGAACTGCTCTGTAAAAACTAAACTTGAACAAAACTGCAAATTCCTGAACCTTGGGGGGGGGGGGGGAGGAAGAGCGCAGCGAACACTTGACGCTAGTTATTTCTAGCAGGAGGCGTGGGGAGGGGGGGCTGCGACACCGTGCTGCACCGAGGGATAAACCTGCTCTCTCTAATCCAATTTGCGCCTCGGCATTCGCAGGGCAGCAGGAGCGCTCCGGAGGGAGCGGCGCTAAACGATAACTTAAGGGGTTACGGAATAGATTAGCGGGGACCGCAGCGAGAACACATTTGCATCTCTTTCGGCTGCTCCAGATCAGACGCGACAGCAGCCTCTGCTCCCAGCCACTTAATTGCTCCAAGGTTGGCGAGGGGGGAAGCGTCTTTTTCCTTTGCACCGCGGAGTTCTGGGAAGAGCCATGCCCGGCTTTAAGAGGCGCCTAGCACCAGGAAACGTTTTATCCTCCCTTACAAAGCAGCTGGGCTTCTGCTCCGCTTCGATAAAAGCTGGGATCCGCGCTGCCGCCTCCCCGGGGCGGAGGCGAGCGCCAGGCCTCGGCGGGGCGACAGACCGACCCCGGCCGCTGCTGCTGTCGGCGGCGGGCGCAGGCAGCCCCCGCCCCGGGCGATTACTCACGTTGCAGAGCAGATCCCGCACCGCACCGGGGGAAGAGGCAAGGAGCTCGCTGTCACGCCGTGACAGCTTTGCCGGCAGCAGGGGAAGGCGCAACCCCGGGAAGGCTCCGCTTCGGGGCAAGCCGGCGCCGAGAGCGGGCAGCAGCCAGGAGGGAGGTTCGGCTTACCGAGGGCTCTGCCGCCGCCGCCGCCGCCGCCGCCGCTGCCGTCCGCCGGCTGGTCGCTCTCGGCAGCAGCCCCCTGCTCGCTGCCCAGGCTGCTGCGGCTGCTGCCCAGCGTCCTGCCCAGGTCCCCGCCGGGCGCTGCGGGGACAGAGCAGAGAGGTCGCTGCAGGAGGGGGCAGCGGGCGGCCGGGGGGACGTGCTGCCACTGCTCTGCTTGGGGGCGGGGGGCTTCGATTTGGGCCGAGCAGCGCGCGGGCTACACGTGTGCAAACCGAGGTGCAGCAGGATCCGGCCCCATCGCCGCGATCCCAGCGATAAGGGACCGGATCCTCCGCCGGCGCAACCAACGGCAGCGGGCTGCGCTGCTCGAGGGCAGCCAAGGGTCTGGGCCGAAACCCACGGCACCAAGAGGCAAAACGTTCCAGCGTTTCGCGCTCCCACCCTCCTTGGCCGCAAGGAGCAGCAACTCCTCACCCGTTTCTGCTCGCTGCATTGTGTCCTGCGAGGCTTTGGACCTCCTGTCCGGGGGCTTGTCGTCCAGGCTGGAGGAACTGAGCTCCGAATCGCTCTCGCTGTCGCTAGAAACCACTGCAAAAAATACACGGGGGGGGGGGGAGGAATGAGGGAGAGGAGAGAGACAGTTATTCACAATGTTCATAACACTTACCAAACAGGGTGCCAGATGGAGCCAAATAAAACACGAACAAACGCTGACTCGCTGATCGCRCTCTCCCTCTCCAAAAGGAGCCCTACCTGCAGTTCCTCCACAGCTGTTCGCGCTTCCTCCCAAACACGATGTGCTTCGCTTTTTTTTTTTTTTTTACAGACAATTTACAGCTCAGCCGCGCACGCTCCAGCGGTGCCAGCACCTGAAGCAGASGGGCGAAGCACCAGCGCTCCTCTCCGGACCTGCCGCGGATCCCAGGTTGCATCTCCCCGGCCTCCCTCCCAGGCTTAAGAGGCATGGGTCCCTCCACGTGCCCCAGGGGACCGTGGCCCCATTTGGAGGCTGCTTTCTTCCTGAATCCTGGCCCTCACCCTGCTGTTTTCCACCCTCCATAGTTTCCACAAGAGCTCAAAGAGCGAGCTTCGTTTTGCCAGATACGATCCGAGGACACTCCCTGAATTGGCAGGTTGTTCCCCCTTTTCCAYGCGATTTTGCAAGCACCTCTCCTGCTTATAGCATTATAAAGCACAACTTGGCTGCCAGCCGCTCGGCGTAAAAGGAGAAAGGTGTTTTCCCAATGGCGCATGGGCTTTTGCAACGGCCTGATCTCAGAGCAGAAGCTTAGGAGGAAAGCGCTGGGAAAAYGATGGCCTTTTCTTTCAGGGATGGTGCCGAGCGCGTTGCCCCATCCGACCACGGCAGACGCCAGTTCTCCCGGCAGCTCTGAGCCCCTTTCCAATGGTTCGCAACTCCTGGGGGAAAGCAAGATACRGGATCACACGGGACACGGAGTTGGCAACGTTGCAACCCACAGCCTTTTCCGGAGGAAAAGAACAAGCAAGGAAGCCCCAGCTATTTCTTTGTAGCTATCTGTATGCATTTACAAGCTCGCGTTCATACGGGAATTGCGTTCCCTGTTCTGTTACGGATGCCCTGGGCAAACCGCCCTGCCTCCCACGCAGGGCTGCCGGGAGCAGCGGGGAGGCGGCTGCTGTCCTAGAGGGGGGAAAAGAGAGACCCGGCACTTCAGCAGCACTACAGCTCCCTGCACGGGGTTGGCAGAGCTACAAACCCATCAGCAGCACCGAGGGCACGAGGACTGCTACACTACGCTCCCCATGTCAAACGCTTCTGCCAGAGATCCCTGCGGATGCTTCTGCATTCAGGTGCTGAGCTGTACTACACAACATATTTTATTAAAAAAAAACTGAAACTAGTGCTTTTCTGGAGTTAGCATCTCYGAGGATATTAAAGCTGGCTGCCAGCGTTATTGCAAAGCTACTGAAGCTGCCCTGGCGGCCAGCTCGCTCCCCTCTCCCACAGCGCCRGCGGCTCGCCGGCCGAGCCGGCCCAGCCTTCGTCTCCCCATCCACCAGCACCATCAGAAATCCGCTCTCACCCGCTGCCGACGGGCCCGCGGAGCCGTGCCGAGCAGGGCAAAGCCACCGTACAGCCCCAGCGGCTGCGCTTCTGCCGTCGGAGCAAAGGCTGGGCTCTGCGCTTTGCCTTCCTAAAGACAACTTCGCTTTCCCGAAGCTTCTTGGAAAACGTGGGGGATAATAAATAAACACTATTAATAACAACCATATGTTCCAGGCTTTTTCCTTACAAAAATCCAAATCTCAGCTGTCAGAATCACCCTGGCTGTCCAGGGATATTCCTGCTGCCCGCTTCCCTCCGCAAATGCAATCCTGTCCCACTTGGTCATCCTTTTGTTGGCCTCCCGGATTCATAAAATGCATCGCTTCATAATGGCTCCTTCCTCCACGAACCCTTCAAAAATGCTGGAAGTGAGGATTTATTTGGAGAAGGCCCCGATGAATCAATGGAGGTGACTTTTATCTGCCTTCCCTTCTGCCATTCAGCAGTTCGGAGAGGTGCAGCACAAGAGGAGAAAGATATTAATGACACCAAGGCACTCGCACCACAGGAGCAGCCCTGCCTGCTCCCATTTCCTCTGCTGCCAATAAAAGTGTATTTTACCCAATGCACCAATATTTCCCTTTAAGGTAATTTTTCTCCCAAAGCTCCCAGACCTTCTGCTGGCACTTTCCAGAGCCCAGAAGTYGTAAATCCGGTGTTCCAGCAGTTGCTGATATATCAATAAGAGCCGCCGGACGGCTGTACTTCCAGAGAACGTAACAGATTTATCCCTCTCCATCTCCAGCTGACTAAAAAAGCTCATAAAAAAGAATTTGCTGAGATCAAGCTTGCAGGAGAAGCAAAACTCCCCCGGGGCTGGGTCAGGGCACCGAGGGCCCGAACGCCGGCAGCCGCGATCGCTCGGACGCGGGGTTCGTCCTCCGAGCCGGAGGTACCGCAGTGCCGGCGGAGGGCCGGTGGCCCGCGCTCCCCCAGGCCCCGCGCGTGCAAAAGCCTGGCGCTTCTCTGCAGCTTCCAAAATACCTAAAAACCGAGGCAGCGTTGCCCCACGGCACCCGCAGGCGGCCTGCGGCGCCAGCTCCTACAGCCGCGCGTGCCCAGCCAGCCGGGCGGCTCCGCGCGAGCCCTTGGGTGCGTGGATGCTGCTCAGCATCCCTGGCAAACCCAACCTCCGGAGGGAGCGGGAGGCCAACGGCGTCCAGCGCCTGCGGAGGGGACGGTCAGAGACGAACAGTTTCATTACGGCCCAAGCGGCTGCAGCGCCCAGGCGAGACCCTTCCCCGCGCCGCTGCTGCTGCCGCTCGCAGGGGCGTCTCCGCAGAGGAGCATCTCCCAACCGGAGTAGGGGACCGGCCTGGATTCGGCACTGCCCAGACCTCTGGAGAAGCCGCCTTGGTGGCCTGCGAGGCGCTCGAGCTGCCCCGCAGCGCTGCCCTCCGCTCAGCCGCTCGCCTGGCGGCTCAGCCTGCGGCAAGTGGACGCGGGAGGGCTCCCGCCGCGTCCCGCCGTCCAGCCCGGCGCGCCGCATCGCTTGGCAACGGCAGCGAGCACGCCGCTGCCGGAGAAACCGCCGGAGACCGAGCGGAGCGGCATGCCGGGCAATGCAGTGGCGGAGGGGTCCGCTGAAGTGGGAGGCGAGAGGCGGACGAGCCCCCGCGGCCCCCTYCCCGCGCACCCCCTGCCGTCGCAGCGAGCAGCGCTCTCCCCGGCGCCGGAGACCTTCCTGCCGTTCTATGCGGCTCTGCCTTAACTAATAGCAGGGTTTCCACGGCAACGGCTTGTTTATTACGGAAAACCTAAAGGCAACGGCAAATCCCAGTGTCAGCGAGCACGGGAGCGACGCTGGGTGCAGGAAAAATAGAGCTGCTTCCCGGTGGGGCCGGCTCGTCTCCCGGGAGGCGCGCTCCGGCGGCTGCCTCTGAGCCCCGGGCCTGCCGAGGTGACGGAAACCCCGCTCAGAGGAGCCGGTGGTGGCGGCGGTCCCGGGGTCCGCCGGACACCAGGCTCCGTTCCCGCGACGGGCAGCAGAAGCCCCGGCAGCGGGTTGAGCAGGGAGGCGAGGAGCCRTGCAAGCTCCCGGCGGCCTCCGCGGATCACGGCCGGCAGAGCCCAGCGGGAGCCGAAACTAAAAAGCAAAACCAGGCCGAGCCTGGGCTCCACGTCTTTTGACTCTTAACGTTTTCGGTATCACGGGAACGCGGGAGACCTCGTCAATCAGTCTGCTTGCCAAGACAGCCTCCTCCGAGCGTCTCCTGGAGGGAAGCGCAATCAGCTATTGTCGATCTAATTTGTCTTTAATTACAAAAGTTACGGGAGGGCTGGGAGCGCTTTCCTAGCCGGGGCCTGCAGAGGTTTGTAAACCCGACCCTCCCGAGTCCTCTTCATTAAAAGGCTGTTTCCCACCGCAGCGCTGATGGGATTTAACTCGACGTGGGGAAGCGCGTGCCGCTGGCGCGCCGGAGAGGTCTCCTCCGGCTGACGGGGTCCTACGGCGAAAGACAGCGGGGCAGACCAGACCGCTCTGCTGATCCACGCCGCGAAGAGGCGGAGGGGAACGAAAGCAGACCGGCGGCAGCTTTAATCCCGCGGCACCCATCCGCCGCCGTGCTAACGAGCCCGGCGCTCGGCTCCGCAACGCCGCGCTGTCGTTTCCCCGGCCGACGCCAGGCGCAGCSCCGGAGCGGGCGCAGGAGCAACGACGGGGCGGGCGGATGGAAGGGGGGGGGGGGGAAGCCCTCGCAGGCAGCGCTGCGAACGGGATCTGCCGCAGCAGCGGCGGAGGTCCAAGACGCCACGCGTGATGCAACGGTCTGCTTCAATCGAGGKCCACCTCGAAGAGCAGGGACACGGGCGCTGAAGCTGGTCAGTCTTCAGGCTTTTCCCACTGCTCCGGCCTCGGCCCTGCACAGGGCGAAGTTAATCACCAGCCTCCCTGGGACACGCTTAAAGAGCGGCTCGGCTTGGCCCTGAGCCCTCTACGCCGCGCCACACGGAGACACGCTCCATCAGCGCACGCTCAGGCAAGAGGGAAATGTAAAAACCCACCGTCCGCGTGGGAAACCCACGTGCGGCGAGCGCCGCCTTGCCTCCGAGAGAGGCTAGCTCCTTCCCCCCGCCAAGGAGCAGACAACCCACCTTTCCCCCTGGCCCAGGTGAAGGAACGGCCGGTCCCGACGCCCTCCGCCTCCGGCACGGCTGCCTCGCTCTGCCGAGGCTGCGAGGGCGGCTCGCTGGCTTTGCCGGTGCTCTTCAGAGGCGCGATGTACTTGGGCAGCCCTTTGTAGAACCAGGCGCCGGACCTCTTCCAGACCTGTCGGAGACACAGACACCGTCGCCGCCGCYGCCGCCGCCTCAGGCCCGGGCTCTTCCCGCTGCCGAGCGCGGCCAGCGCGGATCGAGCCGCCTCGTGGCACGCGGTCCCTCGCCTCCCCGCTCCGCGAGCCCACCGGCTGCCCCGCTCGTCCCCGTCCCCGCGCGGCCCTGCCTCCCCTCCGCCAAGCGCAAATCGGAGCGAGCGACAGGCACGGCTTGACGGAGGGGCGGAGGGGGATCGTGCAAACCACGGAGCTTTCTGAGCTCCTCGGGTCAAGACCGGACCTCTCTCTGACGCCGGGCTGCAGCCAAGCGCACGTTCCCGGGCTCGCCGCAAGATCACCCGCATGAAGGCTCCCGGCCCGCATTACAGCGGCGGGCAGCTCCGATTCTGCACGCGCTGCTTCCCGCTTGGAAAAGCTCCCCCAAGGGACCCGGTGGGCGGCACCAGCCCCGAGCCCACGCGCTGCCTAGAGCGACGCAAGCGTTGCCCGGGTCGGTGGCGCGCCGGGTCCCCAGCGGGGCTGCCCCTTCGCGGCTCGGCCCCTCAGCCCGCTCGCTGCTTTTCTGCCCTTCCCTGGCTCGCCRCTTTGGAGAGAGCCAAGACCAGCGGCAGCAGCAGCAGCAGCAGGGACGGGCGAACGGCAATACCTGGACATCAGAAACAGTCTGGCGAGATGCTGCACGGCACAGCCTCGACTTTCGTTTCACAGAGCGACTCAAGCTAAGCCAGATCGCTCAGCAAGCGTGCTTGAAAGCCCCAGAACAAGAAGAACAGCACTCCAACAACCCAAACCTGCAGCACAAAACGAGCTGAGAGCTCTACACGGCAATATTTCCTGTAGGAACACCCTCTCCTCTCCAATTCGGTTTTAATGCAGCTTGTGATGAAGGAGCGCTATTAAGTATATTTAATATAAAGCCTGCTGTGAGCCAGAGGAAGGGGAGAGGATGGCAGCTCAGACAAGGAGAAATATTCTCTAAAAAACACAATTTCTTTGCCCCTTCCAGGAGCCTCCTAATGAGCTAATGAGACAGCCAGGGCAAAAATAAGTTAATATAGTAAAAATACAAGGGAGTAGTAGAAACCTTGCACTTCTGTTCAGAGTGAAGGAGATCATAAGCGTTTCTATTCCAAGTACTTCTATTCCAAGCTATATCCAAGTTTTAGCTATAGCATCACCAGGATGCGATGGGTGCAAATGCAGATATCCCCATTATTTTGCAACCTGGATTTTAGCTATAGGGCTTAATCAAAGCAGAGGACGGTGACAACACCCGGCACCCACAAAGAGCTCTTCTTACAGAGAAGCACAGAGGAGGACAAGGATCACCACCGTCTCCACGCCTGGTTCTTCGTCCAGAGCCATCAGCACACGCAGCTGGGCAAAACCACTGCTTTGGGTCTTGAAACCCAAGCGAAGGCGATCTGAAAAAGCTGGGAGTGCCTTTTTTTTAAAAAAAGAAGGGAGACGAGCAGGAGGGGGTAGGCAGCTGCCAGGAGAGGAAAGCAGAGCGCCGCGGAGCCCGCGCCCGCGGGGCAGTCGCTGCGGGAGCGCAAGCCCCCAGCGGCACCGTCTCGGCACCGGGGCGGACCAGCTTCCCCGCAAGAACTGCCGGGGTAGCAGCAACCTCTCGTCACAGCCGTCCTTCTCTGAACAGACCTTGCAACATCTGTAATTTAATTTGAAGCACTGAAGAGAGCTATTATCTTCAGGCGAACTCCAATTCAGGCACGCCATAAAACCAATCAGACACAGCGAGGATGGCTGGAAGGAAAGGCTGGTCACCCCCGGGTTTCTCCCGCTGCCACGAAGCAAGCTCAGCTACGGAAAGAGTTAAATGATATAATACACCTAGCTCTGATGTAGTAGTACTGGTATAAAATTGATTCTGTGCATGCATATTCACTTTAAATTGGTGCTTCTAATAGAATTTGGTCTCATTACAGCAGTACTGAAATTTGTTTTGAGATCAGCTCTAAAATAGCTGCAGCAAGATGCTCTCCCCTATAATAACTCAGTACATCTGCTCCCCCCCCCCCCGCGTTCGCAGCCTGCAACATCCGACAGGACCCGTGGCTYGCGTTCTGCTTCGCACATGAGCACACAGGTCAGCATTAGCATCCACGCATCAAAACGAATCGATGCTGCTGACTGCTGCCGCTGCCAGCTCCATTGATTGCAGGAGCGGCCCAACAGCAAAGTTCTTCCCTGATTTTAAATTAACTAAATAAACCTAAAGCAAGGCTTCAGAAACAGAACTCCTGTTTATCAGCAGGAGCGTGCTCTTTCCGAGGAGCTTTGCTCCCACCAGACCTGCTGGCACCGAAGGCGAAACCCTGCCCCGGCTACAACTCGCTCTCGAGCAGACCRGCGCGAGGGGCAGCGAGCCGCTTCCAGGCACCTGCGACAAACCGCTTTTAAACAGCATTCCTCGTCCCTCGCTCGGAGGGTGCTTGACAGAGGAGAGTAAATGTGCTTCTCCGCGGCCGGCTCCYGGCCCTTCTGCCTCCCCCGACGCCTCGCTCGCCCTAAAGCAACGCGAGGCAGGGCGCCGGGGCGAAGCATTACTTCAGCAACAGACTCCTCCGTTTATTACTTCAAACCAACTTAACAGCCGTGGCCATGACAAGTCCAGAGAGCTCAATGCAATTTTATAATCCCGATAATATTCCTATTAAAGTTGCATCAGGCCATCGTTACAACTGCGGGACGAGACCGTATCCAGACAGTCCGGAGCAGATGCGTATTTTTATCTGGCATGTTCAAGCGTAGCCTGTAAATGGGACCTAATGGTCCTGGTGAAACACGGGTTACCGCTCCGGCTTCTCCCTCCTTTTCTGAGCACACAGGCGCTAAAACAAGCTCCTGATAGAGGAAGCGCGAGGGCTCGCCGATAGCGGGATAGGGGAGCACAGCGCGCACCCGCCAGCACCCCCAGAGCTACCTGCAGCCAGCTGCGAGCCCCAAACAGCGACGGTCGGGAGCCGCACGGCTGAGCTGCGCTTTCCCATCCCCTGCTCGACACGCGGCAGCGGCCAGAGGCGCCGGCTCCCTCCRGCTTCCCGCGCCGACGGGCAGCGGGAGCGAGGCCCCAGCACCCGGCGAAGGGAAAAGGCACCTGTGAACGAACGCCGCCGCCCCGGGCGGACCTCYGCCGCCGTCGCCCCCGCGCTCGCCGCGGCCTCGCTCTGCGCCACGGCTCTGGCACGCTGCGAACCACTGGCAGGGAGAAGGAGCAAGCGCTCTGCAGCTTCGTTATTTGCATTCATCTGCTCCTCCATAACACAGAGATTTCCAATTACATTATTTACAGCAATCTGTTGTCAGCTCCCACATTCAGCACTTGAGGATGAAGAAAATTAAAAGGCAGTGGAATTGCTATTCGGAGCTTTGTTTCCGGAATAGCAAAATCTACCGCACCCCTGACCCCAGCATTTCTCAAGCTGCAATGGCTGCCAGCCTCCAGCGATTTATCATTCCCCTCTCAATCAGGCCTCTTTTTTCCTGTGGCTCTATTCTAGAGGACACTATTTTGAGTCTAACCACTTGCTACCACCCCCCAAAATCATATGGCAGGCTATTGATGAGTGCTTTGAATTGCAAACAGGTGCACAGCACTTCGATTCACTCCAGAGTCACCCAAAATAAACACCCCCCTCCATCAGCGCGGTGCTTTGCCAGGAAGCCATCGCGCCGGGCAGGAGTAACCCCGGGCTGCGCTGCTTTCTGATGTTCGATGCGGTACGAGCGCGTACGTGAAAAGGGAAGCCCTGCGGGCAAGAGGGGAGGAGACACAGTCGTTTTCCCAGAGCAGCAATCATCTTCCCTTGCACGGGTTATTGCGATAAACCAAGAAAYGCAGCCGGCCATGAAAACGCTGTTTAGCGGACGGAAAGAAATTGAAGGGAAAGTGGAGCAGAGGGGGCAAATGAAAACTTTAGCAGGTCCCTGATAGCTGACACTCGCTTTGGTATTTCGCGGGGTTTAAGAGAAGCTCTCTCCCCCCACCCTGCTTAAACTATTTTCATTATCACTACAGTTTTGGATGTGWCAATTCACATGTAAATGTGCAGGAACGCTTCCAAGAGGATTTTAATTACGATGATAGCATCGCTAATTATGGATATAAAAAATATATAAAGTGGTGATTCAGGAAGGTGCTTTGCAGAACCTGGCGGCATCAGTCAAAACAAGGCTGCGCAGGGCGTTAAACGGCTGGGCAGGGGTTTGACAAAACGCAGCGGGTCCCCTTTCCCCTTCAGGCCAGGAGGTGACGGGCCGCCTCCAGCCACGCACAGCTTGTTCGCCGCGGGCACCGCCGGCCAAGCCGCTCTCCAGCCCACGCGCGCTGCCGGCGGCCTGGCAGCGGGAGCCGCTCCTGCTGCCCGCGTGCCCGCCGCARCTCCTCCCCGGCAGTTCCGCTCCCCTGGCAGCTGCTGCGGCGAGCCCGTCCGTGCCGCGCTCTGCCAAGCGAGCGGCGAGGCTCGCTGCTGCTGCAAGCGCCGGGCCAACCCGCGCCGCCGGCGGGCATCGGCCTCCCCGATCGCGCCACGGGACGCTGCACGCACGCACGCACGTGCCCGAGGCAGGATCAGCCCAGCGGCCCTCCACGCTCGGCCTCCAGAAGGGCAGCGAAGAGAGAAAAGCAAGATACAAAGCCAAGAAAGGAGATGCAGCACGTGGGGAAGGAGGGAAGGAGGAAGGGAGCTTCTTGCCCCCCAAAGCAAACGTGAGCTTGACCGAATTGGCCTCTATCCTAGCTTGCCTGGACAGCAAAACACGATCCACACTTGCTTTAGCTCCACCAGCCTGAGAAGATGCTGCAAAGGAAAACGTGCACAAAACCCTGAAAGAACAAAAGGGTTGTTTTTTTTTCCAGAGATGCTTCTATAAACAGCCAGGACAAGTGGCATCTGCAATCAGGCCAGAGCTGGCCTAGAGCAGATCAGATCTACTCTATTCCAGGAAGAAGAGATGCACTTACGACGCAGGGGTATCGGCCGGCCTTTGGAAACGTTCCCTTTGCCAGGAGCAACGCTGCCGTGTCCCTGGCCGCCTGACAACGCGGCACGTCCCTCCCCGTGCCCCTCTGGCAGCTCGGAGACCCTCGCCTGCACACACGCATCGCAGCTCGACCGCTGCCGACCGYGCTGGCTCGCTTCTGGATGATTGGGACGCAAGCAGCAGGCAGAATCCATTAATCACCTCCACTCTCCAGAAATAAGACACCGTCAGAGCAACTCGCTCCTCATCGCTATGCAGCACAGCCTTCCCGGCGGAGGTTTTCAAGGAAACAGAAAGCACAGAGCACTTCTGAACGGCTGAGCCTGGGGTTTCCAGAGGGATCTGCGGGAATCAGGCATTCGACTCCCACTGAAAAATCAGTGTAAACAACAGCTTGTCACCTCGGTCTTCACTCTAACCTCGGGATACTCGTGATTTAACGACAGCTGATGACAGCACAGATTCGGTCTACGCGGCAAAGGGGGAAGATGACTGCAACGTGTTGCTAAACTTTCGCTAGCTTAAATCAAGCCTACAGGTATAAAAAATAACAAGGGAGATGCAGAGATGAAAGCTGTAGCCTGCGTGAGCTACGCCGTTTGCTTTGGCTGCTAGCCAGCATACATTAACGTCCAACCCCACGGTCCTGGCTTCAGATCCTGGTGGGTCACGAGACTCACGCGGTGCATGGCAGAGGCTAACGGGGACAATTAGTCCCAGGCTCTTGTCCCAGCCAGACGACACTCATTAACTCCAGCCAACACGAGTTAGTACGTCCAGGTTTCCGAATGACCTCCCTTTCTCACTTCAGCGCCTGCCAGTCTCGCACTAACAGGGACGAGAGCCTCAGAAATATCATGCCCAAATAGCTCGAGCAGTGGTTCAGAAAATTGCAGGCTGCCATCAAAGCGCTCGCGTGGAGGGAATCACCTAGCCGGGCAACACCACATCTCGCCGCACCGGCCGGGGCGTCGCGTCTCGCCGTGCCAGGCGACACCACGCTAATTGCACTGCGCTAATTACAGCCCACCTCCGCTCCGGACCAGCATCAAACGCCCACTCGCTAGAGCAGGCCAAGTCCCGGGGCCTGGCCACGGCCCTGCGAGCCGGCGCTTTGCCAGAGCTCCGTGGCCTGGGACAAGCCAACTCGGAGCGTGTGCTTCGCTGGCCCACGCTAAAGGAGAGCTGTGCTGAGTCGCGCCGTGCACCGGGAAGGGGAGGGAAGAAGGGGGGTACCGGCTTGTTACCGCATCCCACAACCCAGAGCGCTCACGCGGGATGCTGAAGCTCCCTGCCTGGATCCCATGAATGAGACGGGGCCAATACCCGCTCACCGTGCAGGGGTGTCGAGGGTTATCGACAGAAGAAAGAGCATCTGATCCCAAAGAGCAGACATCCGTCTGCACTTGCTGATGGCAGATATAACCTTCAGCAAAGAGTGTGGCCAAATGGGTTTGGTCCAGAGCAGATGGCAACACAAGACAGATCCAGATCACAGAAACAGACGGCAACACAGAACTGGTCATGAACATAAGCCCTTCAAAGAAACCTGGCTATTTCGTGCAAGCTCTGTAAATACCGTGACACCCGCGCCAGCTTCGGGGGCTGCACTAGTACCAGCCGTTGACCTGGGGCCCCAAAGTCTTGTTTCCCTCTTACGCAGACTCTTACGGCAGATCTGATCAAAGCCAAAGGCGAGGACTCGCTTTCCAGGCATTTCATCCGATACTGCCTCAGCCTCCTCGCCCTGGCTGACATGTCTCGAGGCTTCTGCCAATTCTCTACGCTTTCCTGCCCTCCTCCAAAAGGAAAGCGAAGCACGTGGGAAGACGGGGCGGGCGTATGGCTCGACAGCTGGCTGCGCATCCACACCGCAGCCCCTCCAGCGATCTCCTGGCCAGGGCACCAGCCCCACCGCAAACAGGAAAGGAGACAGACCCGAACTGACCTTAAAGGGAAGCAAAAACAATAAAGATGAAGCTTAGGATTGGGAGGAAAGATGAGGCTATTTTTCAGTTAGTCTAAGAAGGAAGGTTCCATCCATTTTCATCAGAGAAGCGCTGTGGCCAGACCTCAGGTTTCACGGAGGGAGAGAGCTCTGAAGGTTACCGCACCCTCGTACACTGGCTGCACATAACAGTTACTGAACAGGTTAATGTTCTTCTCCGTCTAGTGACCACGGCTCCGCATTATTTTTATAAGAAATTGGAGGGGGAAAAAAAAAAAAAAAAAGCAATTACAAAGCAAATACTGCAGGGAGGAGAAAAAATACACAAAGAACAGAAAAAACAGATGAAGTCAATTTAATTCCACACCCACTGCCCTGCAGAATGCCAGAGACTATCCTGACCTGCCTCACTCTCCATTTTGGGACCTCCATCTGGAATTCAAAACATCTGGATGATTCAGCAGAGCGAACTATTAGCAGTAGGCAGGGCGGTGGAGCACTCCTGCTGCCCTAGCAACACTGCTGCTCAAAAACTAAAAGCAAAGACACGCAGCATCCGCGGACTCCTCATCTTACCTCAGACACGAACTTTCCAAGTACTCCCACACAGACAATCCCTCTTATTTAAAACCTGAGCAATGCTAAGTTTCCACAGCTACTATAAAAATCTTCACCATCTCAAACACCTGCAGAAATGCTCTGGCTACACTTAAATAACATTTGAATGGATCTAGCAGAGCACCAGGTTCCAGTGCCGGCTGCAGCGGTCAGAAATAGCYGCTGCGCTGGAACGATGCTTAGGGGCCACGAGCAAAAGCCCAGCAGAAATTGATGGGAACAAGCGCAAATCCCACTGTAATTGCTGAGCAGCTTCGCTGACTTCACTGCGCAGCAGCGAGCCCTGAAGCTGGTGGATGCTGGCTGGCAGACAAGAATTAAGGCAGGCTATGACTTTTTGCGATGGGTGAAGGGTGAAGGATATAAAAATTTAGAGACTTGTGCTGGAAGTCTCACACACTGTCAACTTGCGGGATTTGGGGGGGGGGGGACGGGACAGACTTAAAAGATGTAATGCTAGTTATTTTTAGAGGGACAAATACTGCAGCTACGCTATAGCTTCCCCAGCTGTATTAGAGAACAAGCGTTAGCCAAGTGCGTTTGCCCCGGAGCTGGGACAGCCCGGCGGCAAAAGGCAGTAGTCTCTTTAGGGCCACAGCGAGAAAAGCCCCACGACACAGAAAGCAACACAGGCTGCAGGCTGGTGGGTTTTTCCCCATTGCAAACCGAAGCTGTCGCCACCGCGTGCATTCGCGGAGCCTGCCTGGCCTCCAGCCAAGCCTTCCAAACCCCGTCCGCAGCCTCCTCCCGCCGCCCGGGCACCAGGAGGAGCCCGCCCGCACCCAGCACCGCCGACTCCTCGCAGGTCGGGGCGCGCCACCGAGCCCCATCTCCCCACGGACGCGCTTTACCTCTCTCTGTTCGCTGCAGATCTTGCACAACCAAAGAGGACGTTTCTGGCTTCCAATAGTTTCTATTCCACATTTGGTGCAAACTTTCTGAAATAAGGAGAGGGGAAAAAAAAAAAAAAAAAGAAAAGGGTGGTGTTAGCACCTATAATCCCCGCAGCCATACAGCCCTCGGCAGAGAGAAGGCTGAGAAGCATCTGACCTCACAGTTTTGTTTTGCTTTCCTTAAAAACCTAAACATGGCACAGTTCTCCTACCTGCTCTGGAGACCTGCTAATCCCAAGRAGCGGCTTCTGGTCTACAGGGATGCAGGACAAATGCAAACCTACGCCAGAGTCCCTGACTCCAGGGCGAGACRAGAACCGGACAGGGCAAATCAAGCCACTAGACCAACAGGCATATTTCCAGAGYGCTTTTTTATTCCCTACATGCAACCAAGTATAAAATGAGCACTAGTTTGTTATAGCTCAAAACACAAACTGAAGCAAACACCAAAAATTGTATTAATGGGTTTTAAATTACTCCACGCTTGTGCAAGACTGGAAACCCTCCCCTGCCTTTCTTCACATACGTAGTCTTAAACCCCACGGCTTCCCCTGAATTTCAGCAAGCACTTGGCAGCTATTGATTTGCGGCTGCTCGGGAAGCGGCCGCGACCGTGCCTGCTTGCCCAGCTCCTGAGCAGAATGCTTGATCGCGCCGCACGGCATCTCTTGCTGCACGAGGGAACCTTCGTGTCTCCGCCGGCATTACAAGCCATCTACAACCCGAGTCGCCTAATATTATATAATGAAGCTGATGTGTATCAGGCTTGGCTTACAGCTTGAATGAGAAATTGGATGAATTCTTCGATCCTCACAGAGCGAAAGCCGCTCGCAGGAGGGCCCCGGAGAGCAAAACCTCGCTCAGAGAGACAGGGGAATTTAATCTCCGCAGCTGAGGCTTCGCACAAGCCCCTGCCCGGCTGCTCCTCGGCCGAGCCAGGCGGCCTGTCTGCAGGCAGGAAAGTCTCCRGGGCGCGCTCAGCCCTCGGGGCCACGCTCGGAGGCGGCGAGCGGCAGAACGCCGCTGTCCCAGGCAACGGCTTCGTTGCGCCGACAAACCAACGCGCCCGACTATTTTGGTCGGCGTAACCCAGAGGCAGGACTCAGCTCAGCCACCGGCTCAACGTACAGCTTTTGCCAAGGCTCAGCTCAGTGTCCGTGGCCGGGGGGGGCTGTTTGATGGTGTTTTAGCTGGGGCTGGGATGCCCACAGCTTTTTAGGAAGGGGATTTCAATCCCCACACGTATAGCGCATTCAAACGCTCCCTCTAGTGGAAGTTTCCAAGCGATTTTATTCCTAGCCGTAAATTTTGAAAGCTCAGTATAACACAGGGCTTTCCTCCTCCCCTTCTCTGCAGATTAGCTGGAAAAGTGAGCATCACCCACAACCCGTCAGAAGAAGACATAAAAGTCAAGGACACGAAAGGCAGTGCTGTTCCTCATTAAATACAAGAAAAAGCACTTTCTCCTACTTATATTTCACCTTTTATACACAATGCTGATACCCTCTGCATGGTAAATTGCACATTATGCTTTGTCTAACTGCTGCTGCTGCTAATACATCTGTATTTTCATACATCTCTGTCTTGCATAATGCATTTATTTCTAAGCTAATAAAAACTAATATTAAAAATGTTCTTCATTTTGACCTATAAATGCTAAAACAGAAAGTGTCATTTAGAAAATCCATCTGGCTACAGGAGCTGTAGAACCTCTATTCTGCAGAAAAAACTTACTGAAGGTAAGTTCATAGCTCCATTTCAGATGCATCATTACAACAGTTCCTGTTATTGAACTAAACGGGCTACAATGACTTTCCAATGAGACAGTAATAGAGCAATGCCAGCAAGAAAAATACGAACTTTAAAAATCCATAATTCCCTGGCAAGTCATTGCTTATTGCATACAACACTGCACGAGTGCTGGATACCCCTGGAGGAGAGGGAACAACCCTAAAGCAACAGTCCACTCCGTGTGTGCTCTGCCGAAGGGCTGACTGGTCCCTCAGTTCACACCAGAACACGAAAAAGCCGCAAGGGCACAAGCCCGGGGCGCCCAGCCAGCCTTGCCCGGAGCTTGCACATAGCTGAAAAGTGCAGCCAAGCTGAGAGCAGCTGCAAAACGCCCACTGGAAAGTAGGACCTCACCTTAAACCAACTTGCATTTGAATCTTCCTGCACTGCCCTACAGACTCCAGGCAAAAGGGGAATAACCACACAAAAAAAAAAACCCACCATCCCTCCTGCGGGGTTTGCTGGCCACCGCCTCGGGCTCACGCGGCCTCGCTAGCTAGTGGGGTCACTGCCTGCCCTCGCAAGGAGACAGAGCAGGGAACGTCCGCACCGGCTTTTGCCTCCTCATTAGCGCCCAGGGCTCGTAAGGAGGAGGTTAGAAAGTGCCGCAGCAACGTGACCTCCTACACCCGCTGGCTTTGGACAAGGTGAGAGCTGAAACACCAGGGGAAGAGGGCAGGAATGCAGCGTATCCTGTTATTCCGTGTGCTTGAAAGGCAGGAAACAGCCAGCCGCCTCCTGCCTGCAGCCAGCCCTTCGCTCCCCGGAGACGCCTGTGCGCAGAGCCCACGCTCTCCGAGGGAGATTTGCGCCGTGGCTCCCGTTTAAACCAGACTTCTCACTTCCCAGCACCTTCCTGCCGCTCCCTTGGCCACCCCCTCCTCAGAGGGCTGCTCTCTCCCTCCAGGAGCGCTGGCTGAGGCCCCTGGGGCCCAGAAGTTTGCGTTTACCTTCCCAGCTACCGCTGGGAGCAGCCGACGACAGCTCCGTCAGCGCCAGCGCAAAACGTTCTCCGCGGTGACCCGCACGGCTTGCAGGGGTCCCAGCTCGGCCACTCCACCGYGAGGGGCCAGCTGTGCGGTCGGTGCCGTCCCGGGGGCTCCTTGGGGCTCATGTGCCTAGTGACGGGGCGGGTGGCACGGGCCAGCGTCTCTTTGGCTCTGGTACCCACCAGGGCCAGAGCCGGCGCGGGCTGCTCCCTTCCGCCCGGCCGCCGGGCAGAAACGCTCCGCTCCGGCGCCCGCCAGGCACCCTGGCCTCTCCCCGGCAAAGCCACTTACAAACGGAGACATCTCCCCAGGGAATGACGGGCTTCAAGCGCGGGGGGGGGGGAAAACAACCTCCCGGCAGAGGGAGGGTAAGGTGGTTGCCTTGGAGATCATCATCTCCGCAGCAATACGGTTTAACCCTCGGCTGCCTGAGTCCAGACGAGCCACAATCCTCCCCCAGGACACGGGCGGCACAACCACCTCCCTGTAAACCGCCGCTCCGTCTGAGACRGCACCACGCCGTCCTGCCAACAACGTGCACAAACAGAGGTGGTCACCGAAGCGCAGGCTAATTTAGGTATCAGGGTTGGAAACCTTACATTGGTTTGGAGCTTGAAGGTAGACTTGAGCCTTTTGCCCTCTGAAGATGCACGTTATTGGAAGATCTAAGGACAGACCTTGCAGTGAATAACAGTAAAGCATAGATCCTTTTATGAGTTGCCTCTGATGATCTTGTATTCCTGCCCCTTCTCCCACTCCGCAAGCCCAGTACGGTCAGTCAGTACCTGACGGATGCACCCCATCTAACCGCAGTTCAGGCACTTTAGGATCCTGGGCAACAAGGCACCCAGGGTGCGAGAGAGAACCTGACAGTCTGGCAGCACAAACCCAGGCAAGCGGAGCCTAGGTAAGTTAACACTACAGTGCCATCTGAGAGCCCTGGTGGCCTTCGCTGGACAGATGTGCTATCAGGAACAGGCAGGAACCGGTGTGAGTAAACCCACCTTTTTGCAATCCTGACAAAAGACCGACGTGCTCCCCAGCAGCCCGAGCAGCTCCCCGCAGAGCAAGCACTGGGASAGCCCGTTGCCCATCGCGTTCTTCCTCATGTTCTCCAGCCGCTCCACCAGGCGCCTGCAGGGCAACAAGGCAGAGCTTAGATCACAGGAGTCACCTTGGAAATTGAAGTGCACGATATTGCGGCAATTGCAGTGCTCTGGGAAAGAGGCACGCCACAAATCTGGGCTCCGGGCTCAACCTATCATTGCTTCTTCTGTGCAGGTTTGGGCACCTTGCTAGGACCATAGGTACTTTCACTCCAACCTCTGCACTCAGTGTTTGCTATTAGCTGGCTATGGGCCTTCAGGGGATCCCAGCCCATCTGCAGATGCTCACCAAGCCTGGAATAACCGTCTCAGGAACCCGGCAGACCTCACTCAGCTAGTGGGCGCAGGGCAGACAGCTCACAAGAAGGGCTTGGTCCCAGCACCCTGCAGGAGCTCAGCGTCACCTGGGCTGCACAGCCTCAGCGCAGTGATTTCCTGCCCATGGAACCGCAGAAGCATCTAGGGCTCAGGTCAGGGAAAGCCAGACAGCAGTGGGAAAGAGCAGAGGAGTTGGAGACACGATGCCCTGCTCCATTTTCACACCCTTTCTCTGAACGCAGCACTGCAGGCACATGACTTGCCCACATCTTATTAGAAGCAGGAAGGCCAGGCTGAAGCCACCAGACCCCAATGAGCCCAGTTACAATACAGGAACACCAGCAAATGCTCCCTGCTTCACTCAACAGCCYGCTTGGAAAACGGGAAGCACATATGTATGCACAACGTCCATAGCAGCAGGACTGCAAAGGGGAAGGAAGGAAAGATAAGCAATTAGGATGCAGGATGTGGAGAGCAAGCAGAGCAAGGCTGCTGTCATGAGCTCACTGCTTGGCGAGTCTCAGGCATCCACTTGTAGACGGGAGGATAACAGCCAGGCCATTTATCAGAAGCTGGGACCAGCCGCAGCCGGGGAGGCAGGGCAGCCCGCCCTGCTATCCATGCGTCCCTGTTCTCATTAGCGCTAATGCCCCATCAACCGAGCCCCGCGCTGAGAGGAAGGCGAGGTCTGTTTGAAAGAGGGACTGCCTACGGTGATGAGG
Organism: Apteryx rowi; assembly: GCF_003343035.1. Classification (NCBI taxonomy): domain Eukaryota; kingdom Metazoa; phylum Chordata; class Aves; order Apterygiformes; family Apterygidae; genus Apteryx; species Apteryx rowi. The sequence goes on along the minus strand of NW_020449697.1, from coordinate 222,560 downwards.
TCAGACAGCACAGCCAGGCTGCGCCATCATTACTGGATTTATGATCCTTGACTTCAGCACAAGAGAACACCCCGGCGTTAACGAAAGCGGTTCAGAGAGCGCTCGAGCCCAGGAACAGCGAGGCGACAGCTTTCTGCAGCTACATCAACAGCTGCACAGGAACGACGAGCCCCTCGGGGACACCGGCTGCCTCGGRGTGCTGGGGTCTCCCACGTACCACGCAAACACCCCTGTCCGCTCTCACCAGCACACGCTAATGCGCAACGCGCAGGGACGGAGGTGAGCACAGGGGCAGGAAGCCGGGTCTGCTGAACTGGGGCTGGGACCCACCAGGGCTTCCCGCCTYGCAAACCTGAAGCCTGGCTGGAAAACGCGGCAGGGCTGCCGAACTGCCCTGCTTCACGGGCAGGCGGTGTAGGACTACCACTGCCACAGCTGAGGACTGATCTCCAGCAGGACTGAAAGCGAATGAAAATTTGCAGCGGCGAAAAGGAGGAGGAAGATGCCCATAAATTAAATAATTCAAGCTAACAAACCCCTTCCAGAGAAGTCAGCCAACTAGAACACAAACTCATTCATTGCTCCAGGCAAAATCCCAGGGGGCTGCTGCAAGCGCGGGAAAAACCGAGCTGCGCTGCCAGGAGCGGTCTCCGAGCCGTGCCCTCCAACTAGCAGGCGGTGCAGCTGCACAGCTCGGCATCTTCCCAAGGCTTTTCCAGAGCCRCTGGGGCAGCTGCCTTAGCGCAGGCTGCATTTTCCAGGGACTGTGCTGGTGGCTGTAACCCCAGCAAGCCCCAAGGCTCAAAGAAGGCATGAGAAAGGCTTGAGCCATGGGGAGGAGGAGAAACCACGTCCTTCCCAGCTTTCATCACCTCCAAATGAGCAACGCAGGAGGGGGGARAGAAGTGACCTAAGGGAAGCTCCGGCTGATGGCGGCTGAGCTCCGGCAGCCCGGAGAGCYGGCCTCCGCCTGCGCTGACCTTTCCTTCTGGGGGTAGGGGACAAGCAAACGTGACTGTACCCGATGCGCTGCTGCTCGATGATGTCCAATTTCTCCGCCTTGCGGATGACTTCCAGAATGACCTCAAGTTCCTGCGGGCTCAGAGCCTGCATCTTCCGCTGCTTCTCAGTCTGGAACGTGTGCACGGACCAGCCGGTCTGGAGCCTGCCGGAGGGGATGGAGGGAGGAATTCAGCCGTGAAAGGAGAGCACAAGACCCCTGCCCTGCCCCACGGGCCAAGCACGCGGGCCACACAGAGCACGTGTCAGCCTTCCTTCGGAGAAGCCTGTCGCCTGGCTAAGGCCCAAAGTGGGAGCCTCCCCGCACTCTCCCAGCAGCGCCGAGTGCTGGTGTCTCTCTCTCCCTGCCGTGAGATTTCCCTTTCTGGTCCCGTTTGTATTTTACCACTCCGTATCCTCGCTCCTGTTTGACTCTGCCCTATGGGCAGGAGGAGTCAGAGAGAGCATGTCGGTAAGCAAAAAAAACCAGCGCATCTAGGGCTAGGATACCTTGGGGGCATCCTTGCAAAGACGGGTACCAAGAGCAGGCTCCAGACCTGAGGGGCTACCTGCACCCTCCTCCCTCCACGTCCGGCCCTTCTCGGGCCCGCGGATCAAACACACCCGCCGCCAGGCCGGCACCTTGCTCCTCGCTGCACCGCAGCCCCCGGCAGGACCTCGGCAAGCCGGCTCCCTCCGCGCCTCACGTAGAACTGCTGACATTGCTCCTCAGCTCGCTCGGGGACAGGAGGGAGCTTTCGCAGCTCAATTAGTTACCATTCGGAAGGGCTTCGCAGGTCGCTGGATAAAGCCCTAGCTGCCGGGCGCTATCAGAGGCGGCTGCTTTAACGCGGCTCCCGGGCGAGGGCTGGGGCAGGGGCAGCGGCGGCACCGTTCACACCCGGCCCGTCCCCTCCGACACAGGCCGAGCTCCTGTTTTCCAACAGTCTGCGGCAGGCCGACCCCAGAAGCGCAGACAGGAGCGGAGGTGGCAACGGCAGGGCACCGGCTGCCGGAGAAGGCAAGCAGCCGAAAAAACCCAAACGCAGTTCCAGTGGTTGACTCATCCCCATCCCCTTTACCTTTAGGTTAGGCAGCAATTTAACTTCGGGGGAAAACGACAAGTTCCTAAAACAAAAGCGCGCTGACAGCCGGGGGATGCTGTCACTTCTACGCGGGGTGCGGCAGAGACCGGAGCTGGCCTCCGAGCCCTTCCTTTCATCCGGGGAAGGATGGCGGGACGGACTGCCGCAAGGCACCGTGCGCGGGCTGCCGCCTCCGAGCAGCAGCCGGACGCAGAGCTCCGGCTCGGCCGGCTCCTGTCGCGTGCCGGCAGGGCAGCTCCGGGGCGCAGAGGGGTTCGCGCGACCGGCAGAGATTTCGGGCCGAGGCCGAGGCAGGAAGGAGCGCAGCGGGGCGACTCACTTGGCGCGCAGGGCCAGCTGCCGGTCGTTGGGGCAGACCCACTGGCCGGTCCCGCTGCCGAAGATGGTGTCCGCCATGGCGCCGGGCTGCYGAGCGGAGGCAGGGCTCACACCTGCAAGGAGCAAACGCAGCAGCGTTAACCACGGCTGCCGCCCCAGGAAAGCGCGGGGCGGCACTCGGCACGGCGCTCCCGAAGGGACGCTCCTCCTGGAGGGGGAACGGAGCCGATCCGCCGGGGTCACGCGCTGCAAAAGTCACTGACGGCCTCTCATCCACACCCAGCAGTAAAAACAAACCATCGTCCTTATGAAATATAAGCCAATAAATACCTTCGAATACTACGTTAAGATAAGCCTGGAAGTTTAGATTTTACGGCACTCTGGGAAAAACCCACAGACTCTTCAACAGTGCTGCTATGATTTTTCATTTCAAACTAGTGAAAAGCGCTGTTTACCAAAACAATCCCTGCCCCATCACCTCCGAAGCCCTAACCCCGCAGTCCTGAAAGAAAAAGCCCTTCTGAAGAGCACAAAGCAGCTACGTTGCTGCCTTTTACCTCTTAACGGGGTAACAAACAGAAACCCACGCAACAATCAGCATGAATAGTGGCAAGTCATTTCGTTCATTAAAACTGCCTCCATAATAGCCTGATATTTATAACCACAGCCTACAATACCAGCGTGTTTGAGCTCTCTGATGCTTAAGACAGCACCTCTTTTAGCAGATCTGCTGCGGCTCCCGCGACTGGCAGAGTCACGCCAGCGATTCCTTGTGTTCAATAACAATTTCGCCACGAGCAGATCAGYAAAGGCAGCAAGAGCCAACTTCAGGGCACTTTTTCAGGAGCGGCGTCCCCAAAAGCACCTTTGCAGCTGAGCAGCCCTGAGTCCTACCAGCAGCTCCGACGAAGGGGAAGTGCCAAGGAGCAGAAGCAGCCAAACGACTCCAGGGCAGGCAAAACTGGTCTCGATGTGCTGAGCTTYCCTCTCCAGCACAGTAAGTGTTTCACGAGCCCTAATGCATAAATTTGCAGGTATTAATGCTTACCTTTCCCCAAAGAGACACTTGCTAGCTTTAAAACCATACCTGCTGGGCAGAGATAATGCATTTAAAGCTGTTTGGCAAACACAAATCAGATACAATACCAAGCAAGTTACATCACCTGCCAACCGTGCCGCAATTCCCAAGAAAACACATGTTCTCGTCTCAACCCACAGCGCCCTTACCCCCGTGCCCACGGCGCAGCACGCTGCACCTCCGCTCGCTACCTCCTGCCGACACACCGAGCTTTCCCTTCCGTGCCAGGCACACGGCATCGCAAGCCGCACGGCYGCGGCCTTTTAGACGGGAAGGCAGGCGCAGCTTGCGCAAACCCACCTCTCCCTCCGCGCCGTGCCGGAGGCGCCAGCCCGGGCTGCAGACCTGGCAGCTCGCCCCTGCCCGGCAATGAGCCCGCTCCCTCCTCCCCGACCGCCCAGCGGCTGGAGAGAGCCTGGAAAGTCGGCGCGTGCAACAGGCCGGAGAGAAGGCGAAGTGCGGGCCGCTCTCAGCGCGGGGGGAAGGAGGAACGGACGCGGCGAAGGCTCCAACAACCCAGCGCGCCGCTCAGCGCAGCGGAGGCGGGAGGCTGCAAGGATGCATCAGCAGGGAAGGAGGTCGAGAGGGGTAAGGCAGGAAGGACRGACGGGAGGGAAGCGCCACGCACCGTTCTCTACGCCTTCGCTACGCTAGCTAAGACGAGCGCTTCCGAAAGAGCTGGGTGCTATCGCCTAGACGAGCCTCGAGCCGGAGATCAGCCCCCGCGGCACGGGCAGGGCAGAGGAGTTTGCTCGCCAGCAGCTGCGCTTTCGGGGGCACAGCAGTGCTGAGCGCGTCTGCCCTCCTCTGCAGAGCTTTGCCTGCGCTAGCGGAGCTGAAGGCCAGGCAGAACGGAGCACGTCGGTGAAGCGTTTTTCTCAGGAGAGACCTAAGCACGTTCTGCAGCCTCATAGCACAGCGAGCTTTTCTCAGCGTGACTGCACAAAAACAAGCAACGCCGTGCTCTTCTGCCYCTTGCTGCTCAGCATACGCTTCCCGCTCCCCGCGTTCCCCGAGCAGCATCTGCAAACAGCGCGGGGAACCGACACAGCTCGGAGATCCATCACAGCCCACAGCAGCTTCCAGACAGGTTAGTCCCCGAAATGTTTACAGGAGCGTTTTCTTTCAGCAGCGCTGGGTGTCTGCTGCTCCCTCTGCATTAAACTGGCATTGCAGGTGGCTTGCACCTCTGCCTCCAAAAAAAAAAGCCCAGCGTGGTTTGACACAACCATGTCAGAGAAGGAAACCAGAATGACACGGGACGGCAGGCCACGATCCGTGGGCAGGACAGCAGGGAAGGGAGTATCTTGCACGCCCAGCACACCAGTGCTGGGGACGCAGTACCAGAATCGGGGCATGATGCATCCTCCCTCGTATCTCCGTGCAGGACAAGAAGTACGGGGGAATCTGCCTCATCAGAAACACCAAGATAGCAAAACCACACCAGCCCGGGAGTCGCTTACGTGGGCTATGGCGAAACGTCCCTCTCTTGCAGCCAGCCTCCCACTGCATCCTCTTTCCAGGAGCGCTCCCGTTAGCGCCTGCCTCGGGGAGCTCTCCCCTCCCTGGCCTCCCTCTCCTCTCAACGAGCTAAAGAAGGGCAAAACCAGTCTCCAGCGGTGAGAGAGAGCAGGAGAAATCCGCAGGTCTTAGCGCTGCTGCAATTAGGCTGCATACGGAGCAAGGGGGAGCACGAGTCCTGGACGGGAGACACAAAGCTTCCCACTCCGGGAATCTGCGCTTTGTTTATAGGAGGAATTAAAGCAAGCTCTTTCCTTATTGATGCTCTACGACGTGCTTTAAAAACCCTCCGCCTGTTTGCCCCTTCCCTACGACGGAGGGGGGACGTCACGCGGAACCAAACCTCATCAAGCCTGAGCCCACCCGGCCGCGCAGGGCGCGGAAGCCAGGAGACGTGCCGCAGGGAGGAGCGCGGCCCCGCGGCGAGGCCGCCCCTCACCGGGGCCAGGAGCACGCGGGAGGCCGCGCGGCTGAGCACAGCCCACCTGCAGCTCGAACGCGACGCCGCCTCCGCCGTCCCTGCGCCGAGACTCGGACCGCGGAGCCAGGGRAGAGGGTGCCGGCAGCACGGCTTCGGCCCGTAACGCGGATCCCACGGCAGGCGCCGCTTCCCGGAGCGGCGGCACAGCGCCGGCCGCAGGCGCTTCGCGGTGCTCCCGACCGGCGTTCCCACAGCCGACGAGCGCCGGCGGCTGCCGAGGCAGGAGGCTGCCCTGTTGGCGCGTCCCAGCGCTAAGCCCGCGCAAGACGATACGCGGACACGGCGGTCCGCGGAGAGGCCAAGGCTTTTCTGAGGAAGAAGGCACGTTTTCTCACCAGAACAGCACCCCAAACAAAGCTCACCTTTAATAACGGAGAGCAGACGCAGCAGATGAAGCCGAAGGCCCGGCGAGCACGGTACCTGCTATCGGACGAGCCCCAGAAGCAGATGCCGAAAGAGCAGCACGAGGACAGAGCGCAACACAGCAATGCTTCTCCAGAACGGCCCCCGGCAACCCCGGGACCAGACACTCCCTGAACCGGGCTGCAGCTCTGTATTTAACACTCTTAACGTTTTTCCACCCCAAATTTATCCACTTGGTTTTTGAGCTCATCTACAGTTTTAGCATCACCTTAATAGACCGAGTCCCTTCCGTATTGCCCCACCTCAAACACGTCTGGACTTCACCTTGACTACGGCAAAGTTAAAACCGAAGGGTCTTGCCTGCGGACGCTCTGACATTGAGATAGTCATTGCTGCGGAAAACACGTCCTCGCGGCGGCAAAAGCAGAGCCTGCGCGAGGCCTCCTGCAGCGCCGCTGATTACAGGTGCCCACGAAGCGTGAAATCCCCGGAGCCCCGCGGACACGGGAACGCCCCGTACGGGCCCGCAGAAGCTCTCTGCTCGGCTGTCATCTGCCTCATTATTTCGGCTAAGCAGCTCGCGTCTACATAAATTTGTTTTTATAGGAAATTAATTGGGCTCTTTTTTAATAGTTCATTTAAAAAATAAAAATTAAACAGTTGGCCAGAGCCAAGTTCCCGATTCCCAGGCCGAGTGGTGCCGGTGTAATTAACTCGCCTGCTTGAAAGCGCCACTTCCCAGCGGACTCCCGGCTCGCATCGGGTACCTTTCCGGCCCATTTTTCCTCTTAGCTGCTGCTGCCTCCAAGACGCAGCGTAATTGCTCTCTGCTCCGCACACCAGACCCCATTAGCCGTGGGAAACCTTAGCAACTAAGTGGATGTTTGCTCCTGTTGCTATGACAGAGGATAAACGACTAGCGGCGAGAGATAAGGTTAACGGGAGGCGCTGCCACCGCCCGCCGTCCCCGCTCCTCCCCGACGCTCGCTCGTCGCGCGGCGGGGGGACGAGCGCCGGCACTCGGGGAAGGCTATTTATTGCAGGCGCAAGCCTTCCTCTCTCTCTCAGGTTTTAAAGATCCTAGTGCCACAGCCAAATTTCGAAGCACAGGGCTGCTTTTAAAGTGAGCGTGACAGGAGATGCACGCTTTGCTTCCAAGGTCAGGCCACGTCTCGGGGAAAGGGAGCAAGCCCGTAGGAGATGGAGAGCCACGAGACACGAGGACTCGGGTATGCCCAGACTTGACTGACATCTCCGTGGCTTGGGCCAATGGAAACGGAGAAAACGTGGTGCCCCAAAAAAACCCACAAAGCCTGGGTGAGCTTTTAAGACTCCCATTGGACTTTTTCCAAGTCTGTCCCACCGCAAAGGCTTGATCTGAGCAGCACCGACTAACCTAAAACACTTGCTCCTGTTAACTCCAAGGTTCAGGCTCCTGCAAACTCTCCCCTTCCCGTAACGGCAGCGTTAGCTCCGCACTCTTGCGCACAAACACCTGCTGCTGAACTTGCACCAGGCAAAGGCCCCGGCCCCCTTCGACTCCCTATGGAAAAGCCCCCAGGACCGGTGCTCCGCATAGCAGCTGCAGCAGCTCCAGCTCGCGGGGAAGGAGCGGGGCCGGTCCCTGCGGCGTACTCACCGATTGCAGCACTACCAGCCCCCGCGGCGAGGCAGGGCGGCCAGGCCAGCCGCGAGCGAAGGACACGTCCCGACGGAGCTTTCCAGCCGGCGTACGAGTGCCAGCGTAGCAGGTACCGGGGAGGCTGCACTCGGAGCCAGGCATTCAGGTCTGGTTGGCTCCGTTCAAGGTGAACTCAACCCGGGCTCAGCACACGGAGGTCTCCTAAGGACAGGACAGAGCAGCAGCAAGTGGGGTGAGGTTTGGGTGGAAACCAAAGAAGTCTCCCAGGCACTCGAGCTGCTTCCCAACCCTAGCAGAAGCAGCGAGAAACCTAACTGCTCTTAAGATGGAGCTTTTTAAAGAGATTATAAAACACGATGCCCCGGAGGTCCCTGCCAGGCCTACGAGTGGGAAGATAAAATCAGCTCTACAGGAAACCTGACATATGGTATCAACCACCCTGCATTCGTGAGACGCGCTTATTAGCGCGGCTACTCGATGCACGGTAAGCTATAAAGAACCGGATTTTTCCCAACCAAAGCTGTCTTCTGGCTCCCCAGCACCCTATAACTCCGGGGAAGAGAGCCAACACGCTTCCACCTGCCAAGGTGTATCTTTATTTATCAGCCCTTGGCCCTATTTCCCTCTGATCCCTCGCCAGGCAGGTGCGCGGTGCAGAGTGAATAATTCATGACTGCAGCAGACTCCGGCTCTGGGGCAGGTTGACCTGGCGTAGGCTTAGCAGAAGTCAATTAGCATCTAAACGGCCCATTAGAAAGGCTCATTTCACTATTCCGATAAGCTAAAAAAGCTCAGGAGGCCTTAACGTGCGGCAGGAGGTTGGCACAGCCGCGCTGGTGCCTCCCGAGAAGAGTTTCTTGGAAAGAATTGGACGCGGCAGGGACAGACAGGGAACAGGCCGGTGTTTGCCAAGGAATCCCTCGCTGGCGTTAAAAAAAAAGCAGCCCGTTTCGTGGGTAACCTCGAGTGAACCAGGAAGACGAAGGGCCCACGAAGAAGCCGTGCCGAGCCAGCCCGTCGCGTCGCCGGCCCCGCCAGCAACGAGCCGTCCCGCCACGGCCCCCGGCGCGGGYGGCAGAGGCCGAGGGCAGGGCACGTGTGGGCCCAGCAGCGCACCCGGC
>NW_020449697.1:210948-213297 GCF_003343035.1 Apteryx rowi | reverse complement strand
AAACACACACACACACACCCGGCAAAAATCACCTCCAAGCAAAACACAACCCCCCAGCAAAAACCTCCACGAAAGAAAGCACCCCCAGCAAAAAACTAAAACACCCCCCCCAGCCAAAAAAACCTCCACCCTCAGCAAAAGAARCACGCCCAGCAAAAAAACACACACCCCCAACAAAAAAACAAAACAAAAAAACAGCAAAAAAACCCACCCCCTTCGCGCAGGGGTGCGTCACCCCCGGGGCAGCTGCAGCCAGCTCAAAGACGCTGCTTTAAGGGCAACTTGGAAAACCTGCAAAGCGATCCCACGGGTGAGCGGGCTCCRAGGCGACCCGAGCACCAGCGCCGGGGCGCGCGGGCTTCCCGCGGCGCCCATCCCACCCCAGCCGGCAGGCACCAAGCTCCGATTTTGGGTCGCATCCTGCCGAGCCGCTTCATTTGAACTGAACGGGCAAAGCACCGAGCGAAACGACGGCTGGCGATCGCACCGCGGCTCAACAGAAAAGCAGTCGTTCCTCAGCACCGGCCTGCGAGCAAAGGCCCCGCCACTCGTGGCCGCCTTAAGGCCCAGCGGATGCAGGGTGCAAATTTGCCACCTGACAGGCAGGGAGGGAAAGAGGAGGGAAGGGGGCAGGAAGCCCCCGCCTGGGCTTTCGCTGCCTGCTCTCGCCAAGCCCGGGGCCCCGCGAGCCCCGTCGCTGCCCCGCGGACGCAAGACCTCACCGGGGACGGCTGGGGAGCCTAAACCAGCAACYGTCCACGCTGCAAAGTTCACGCCTAAGCATATATTTTGCTTTTTGGGCTAGGCAAGTGTTGAAAAATAGAGGAAACGGTGTTCATATTAATACAGAGCCTGTGGAAGAAAGCTTTGGATGACTTTTTTTATTTTTATTTTTTTAATCAGGCTAGTCCTCCACACAGCCAATAATATATTAAACACACGGTTCAGCCCACTTTAGGGAAAAAAAGATTACCTCACCTAACGACCGGTACCGGCGGGAGCGACAGGCCCAGGAAAAGACGTGTCTTGGAGTCTGGGTCCGTCCCTGGGCCGAAGCCGCTCGCCTGGATCCCAGCAGAGCCACGGATGCGTCGGGGTCCCACCGCTYGGCCGGGGCCTTGGTAGCTGGAAGTCACAGAGAATAAATACGACGTTACATTAAAAATTTAAAAAGGCTAAATATGAGTTTTATCTTGATAGCATGAAGTCAATTTTTAATACACTCGTTTCCCAGCAAGCAGACACTTCCAATTCCGCCCAAAGAACCCTTCAGAACATCTCTTTTATGGATGATGGGTTTCACTGAATTATTCACCAGATCACAGCTGCCGCACGACAAGGGCTGGAGCAGAGAGCAAACTTCTGCAGGCCCATCAGCAGTGCCGCCAGCCGCGCTGCAGGTGCTCCGGGCTGATCCGGCCTCCTTTCCATATAGGAAATAATGGCACGTTTGGGAGCAACCTGTCTATGTGACCCGCAGACGTGCGTATTTCCCATGGAATTAAAAATACGGACTGTCGCTCCGAGTGGCGTGAAGCTCCTGTGCACGAACGTGTCCTCCARAAGAACGACGGATGCTCAAAACCAGCCCTGCAGCACGGCAAAACAATCCTGATTTTAACAGTCCTGGGATATTACCTTAAAAGATTCCCCGTTTGGACACCGGCTTGGCACCCAGGCACCTGGGATCCTGCCGGCAGTGGCGGTCTGCCGAGCGGCTGGAGCGTTTCTGCTCGGCTTTCCACGCTCGGCTCTCGCTTCCGGTTCCACCGCAGGTTCCTCGGGGAAGGACCCTCCTTCCCTGCCTGTACAATTTAAAACACACCAAATAAGCAAATGCCGAACTAGCTGCCCGCTCGTCTGTCTTTGCAGAGCTGTCCCTGCGGACACGGGCTCGTCGCCGGCGAGGCGCTGTCGCGGTGGAGGACTTCGGAGACGTCGTTTTCTCGTCGCCCTGCCTGCTCCGCCGGCCCGGCTGCGTCGCGATTGCAAGTCCAGGGTTTCTTCCTCAGCTCCGACCCGGACTGCAGCTCTCTCCTATTCCGCCGTCGGTGGTGCAGCTTGTACTCGTCCTTGTAATGATTATTTCTAAATAAAAAGGTCGACGATTCAGGGAAACCGGGGGATTGCCCGGTTCAGGCGTGTTTGAAGGCAAAAAGCCTTCGCGGTTTAAAACCACACCGCACGCCTCGGGCCCTCAGACGGAGCCATTCCGGTCAGATCCGAAGGGCCCGCCGGGGGGGATTCGCCTCCGGCCACCCGCCTGCGTGTGGTCAGACGCCGGGGCGCCGGCGGCCGCGCCAGGGCCGGGCTGCGAGGCCGAGGCCGAGGCCGGGCTGCGAGGCCGGG
>NW_020449697.1:202622-210178 GCF_003343035.1 Apteryx rowi | reverse complement strand
GGCACCATGGGGAGATGGAGGGAGGAAGGCGCCGGGGGGAGCCGGAGCGGGTCAGGGGCCGGACGGTCCGAGCAGGGCGGCTGGGCGCAGGAGCCGGGGCAGCGTCCGGGGGCCGTCGAGGGCCACCGCGGCTCCGGGGCCTCCCCCAGGGCACCCGCACCCGCCAACCCGCACGGGAGAGGCCACGGCGCGCRTGCAACTGCGCAGCGCCGGCGGCAGGAGGCACAGGGCATCCGCCAAGCAGCGGCGGCGAATGCCAGAAGCGGCCTCCGGCTTGGGACGCTGGAAATATTTGGTGGTTTTCTCCCCGGGAGCTGCAGCAGCGTTGCTTAAATATTCCCCGTTCCCCGCGCGTGAGTCACGGGCCGATCCGGCTGCCCCCCGGCAGCGCTGGGAGGTGCCGGCGCCGCCGCAGAAAGCGGGGTGATTTACAAGCTTTTCCTGGGTCCAGAAACAGCGTTCGCTTCCAGCATCTTAGTACAAAAGGTGTCTGAAAGCTTCCAGAAATCTTGCTGCAAAAATCACCTCACCCGCTGCGTTAATGGATCACAGCTTAAAAATAAAAACCCAGCGACWAAGAATCCATTTCCCGCATAAATGGGGCTCGGTGAGCGCGGAAGCACTAGCAATGCATCGGCAGCCTCAAATAAACACGTTTTACCGGGGTGAGATTGGTTATGTTAGCCAACCAGATAAATATATATTTCCCATTTAAAAGCAGGATTTTAGATCATTATAGCTGGGGTTGCTCGTTTTGGGGCGTGCGCAAGGCGCAGCAGGCATTTGCCTCCTCATCCTCCCCGCGAAAGCGGCAGCAAAGCCTCGGTGGCAATGCAGGCGTTTTCGCTAACGGCGTTTTTTTTCACTTCTGCAGGCAACCGCCACCGCGAGCTGCGTGAAACCCGACGTCCTGCCGCAGCCCAGGGAGTCCGGACGGCTGCAGAAATAAGCAAGGTTTCAGCATCAGCCTGCGCCGCCGCTTTGGGCTCCGGTCAAGCAGATCGAGGTGTTTCCGCTCAGCTTACCGAAGGCCGTCGGTGGGACGGCGTCCCGGAAGAGCCTGCAGCGGCGGAGGAGAGGCTGCGTATCTACAAGGTGGACAGGCGGGAACGGCACGGGCGGCGCGTGCAGCGACAGGCGCCCGCCCAGCCGTGCCCGGCTCCCGGGGCTTCGTCCGCAGGCGCCGGCGGCGCGGCACGCGGAGAGGAAGCGCYGCGGGTGTTTGCAGGGGAGCACACGTGAGCTGCAAGCCAACAGAGAACCAGAGCTGTCGGCGCCACCGAAAACCTCCCGGCAAGTTGTGTAGCTCAGTACTGCTCACTCTACTGCTGCATGTCTGCACAGAGAACAGGGCGTTTGCATTTAAAAAGCAACAGACAAACYGAACAGAACCTTTACTTAAAATATAGATGCAATTCAACTATTTCAACAATGTATTTAAAGTCCTCCTGTCCATGCTGCCCGTTTGTCCTAAAGTACCACTAATTATTGCTATTAGTTTACCCCCAAAATAATACGCATTGCATTATTCCTGAGCACTTCGGTGATTCATGTATGTTGTGAAACTACCAGGGAGAGCCCTTGTGGCAGATGGGGAAACTGAGTCTGTGAGCAGTTAAATGACCTGATAGGATATTTGAAGGCTAAAATCACTTACAGGCATACAAACTCACCAAGCATTTCAAACAGAGCGAGCTGCGACATTGGGATTAGAATCCAGCCCTCTGGTCTCCTGGTYGGTGATCTAATTGCTAAGCACGGTGTTTTATTGTGTTACGAAAAATTAATTGTATAGGCCCCCCAGATTTGACATTTTTGAGAAGCAGAGCGTATACGATGAAAAATGGGCTCATCTACCGTGATGGGGTCATCCGGGGGTATCCACTAACTAGAAGCCCATTTGGCCAATACGATTTAAAACCACGTCAGTGAGTAGGCTGCCTTGTACCCACCTGCTTCAGCTTCTCACAGCAGAGCAACATCTATCATACTGTGTGCTGCTAGAGTATTAAAAAAAYAAATAAATAGCCAAGGGCACACAGAAGGAAGAATTTGGCGCATCTGAAAGAAGCAAAAGCTTTCCAGGTTCCTGAAGCCCTCCTAAAAGATACTGCTCTGATTTAGAAGTTTTTCTTAACGTCTCTTTGTATGCCCTTTTACAAAGCAATTAATGTTTATATATGGCTTTTCTGGTGTTTAGTACTTTAAACGCTGCACGATACTCGGATGCTCGCACAGGCTTTCGCAGGAACGGGGGCATGCTGTAGAACAGCTTCAAAGCTCCCTAGATTCCAATAATGTCATTACATGCAAATCTGGAGCTTTTGCAAGCAGATAACCAAATGAACAATAAAAAGTAGCGAAGAATCCTATTATGAATTAATTAACTGATGTTCTATTGTATCCATTTCTACTCTGCCAGAGATATGAACAAAATCAGCACGCCTGCAAATTCAGACGGGTTTAACACCACATTAAGTATCCAGAAAAACAACACAGCATTTCTCCCAAAATGATAGCTTGTGACCTCCTGTCTTGCTTGTATAAAGTTTAATACGTAACACAGTCTAGTCTTATTTTTATGCTGTATTTACTGATGTAGCATTTGARCAACTACACTTTTATCCAAAATTAAAAAGAAATTATTGTCTGGTTAAATACTTGTTATATTTAAAAAGGACAACTGCTTCATCTGTAGGATATGCTGAAGTCCATACCAGAGACTCTCCCTGCAAAAATAAAACTGTACCAGATGAAAGACTCAAATACATGCTGGAGGGGATTTTCAGCTGTCTTCAAGGCACTTTTTCAAGCGTCTTACTAAACTGATAAAGCCACAACATTTGTTTTCTTCTTTTCTTTTCTTTAAATACAGACAGTTTTATATAGGAAATGCCTTCCTTGAACATGCAACAACAATAACATCTGATGTAAGAGAAACAGAAGGGGAGCTCAGATTGGCAGGATATATTATGTATTTATTTCTAAGTAAATACCATAACAAACACCAAAAATTTTTGAATAAAAAATAAAAAAGACTTCCCTATATTACAGTTTTCAGATCACTGATTACTAGCTAAATGAGAAAATTAAGAGGAGGAGGTGGGGAACGTCACAGACACCAGAACGCTTGCACGGAGCTAATCAGAGCTTTGCAAATGTTGGACCACCAATAATTTAAAAAGCATCYCTACCAATTAAAATACGCTTGAGAGGTACATAGTTAAATCCGCTTGTTTTATAAATCAGGTGTTTTATCCTAAGGGCGTAACGTAAGGGTCGTTTCATTTCTAATTTAACTAGGAACAAGTAATGATTACAACTTGATTATAATCTTCTCTCAGATCTCCTGCTGATGCGCTCATGGGAACGGCGCTGTCGGAGCAATCCAGGGTCCCGGTTCTTCCCGCGTCCTGCACCCAGCAGCGGCCCATCCCGCATGTTTCAGGAGCAGGGCACGTGAAGCTGCGAAGCGAGCAACGATGCGGCAGCTCTCCCAAAGAAACGTTCGCCCACTTGAAACCCCGCGAACCCRGGGGCTGGCTTGTGCCTTCTCCGGACGGGCGTATCGTGGGGCAAGGCTTACGGGAGGATCACGGTGCGCACGTAAGAAGCATCTCCTAAATACTGGTGCCTGAGACCAACGAGTTTAACGAGAAGACCGTGCCGCTACCTGGATTTGGCAGCCTGTGTCACCTGGAATTGTTTTAGGGTCGGGTTTTCTGAGGCAAGTACCAAAGATTAAGGAYGTTCTGTTTTGAGCTAATAAATAAGTTAAAAGCACAAACACCGAACCATACAGGCTCGAGCCTTCCTTCCCCGCTGCATTTTCAGTCCCCCAGCTCATTTCGGCTCACGCTAAAGCACCTTCCGCGCCGCTCGTCACACTTGCACAAACACACCCGAGCGCAGCTCAGCAACCATCCCCCGAGGATCCAGCTCGCCGCGGACAAAATCCACCCTTGGGGCCGGGCGCTAATTGCATCCACTCTAAGGGCAGCTCTAGGGCTGGCGTTGCACCAGAAGGTGACCCGCACCTCTGAGGAGCTTTGGGGTACGTGGAAGTCATGTCCAGCTCGCTCAAAGCCTGCAAAGTTCCCCCRGGCTGCTACACCACGAGCCACCAGCGCGAGTCACCCTCCCGAAAGCAGACGCTCTCTGCGCTCCGCTGCGGAAAAACCACCGGGGCAAGGTGAGAAACCTCCACCTTCTGTTTTCGTCAAAGCACACGATAAACTAATGCACGTACCATCCAGCTGGACTTCCACGGTATCCGAAGTTATTCCCTTTGGCCATAAAACATGTCTGTGTCTTGCTTAATGCGCCTGAGGGGTTATTCAGGAGCGTGCTGCCCCACCCCAGCGACGTTCTCAGCACCGGAGGGCAGAGAGGACACTGACCTTTGCGATGGAAAGCTCACCAGGGAACGTGGAGACAGAGCTGCGGATTTTGCTACCCAATAAAAAAGTGCCTGTCCTTTGGTACAGTCTACCTCTCCCTTGCAATGATTCACAGCCACCACCACGGCAGCTCTCACATCCGATCCCAGCATTTCCTTCTCCACTTGCGGTCCACCATGGGACACGCCGTGGATTTTCCAAAACTTTCCTAGTTACTAACTGGGCTAGTGCAGACAGCGCAGGCCAGACTGGCCTCTGAGGTTTGCAACACCTCGCTGCTAAGGCTTGACTTTGCAACGACACAGGGATGGTTTTCAGCCTGATATTCCTCACTGCAAGTCCCACCACCCACACACAAACGTTAGTGCGTTACGCTGAGACGACAGGGTTGTAGAAACCAGGACGAGTACCGAAGATGCGCTGCTCTGTTCACCCAAACAACGTGAATAACGCGGTCCCTGCCGGCTGCCTGGCGCTGCAGAAGCAGTCATCTCCCACTCTGCTCCGAATTCCCCTTTCCAAATCACACCTCCCAACCAGACGTGAATGCAACAGGATAACATTTGTGTATCTGTTAAATACAGAGTTCCGGATTTTCTCCTGGTTAGCTTTTTCCAGCAAATTTCAGGAGATGGTTCTACTAGAGGAAACAGCCCCATGGTTTAAATTGACATAAATGATGGCTCTGTTTATACGTAATCAAATGATCTGGTAGATTTTCTGCAGGAGAGTGAACTGCCCTTATTTTTGCGCACCAATACAAAGCATCAAATATATTTCCACCTGCCAGACACTGTTCCTGATTCCTTCTTACCTGTGAAACAGCAGTTAACCTTTTCCCTGGGAAAACACTTCCCCTTATTTTCATCTGATTACTGCACTGCAGGGGAGGGGAGGGAACTAGCAATTTTTAAGGCGACGAAACAAGCTCCTTACTAAGGGATGCTCCCGCAGAAGGTTGGGTTCAGGCCATTCTGGTGCTTAAAGCAGGAGTTAAGAGCTGAGACAGAGGCGGCGACAGGCAGGGGTCCCTTAGCCTGACCGGAGAGCTGGGGTCTGCACCCCCGTGGCTAACGGAGAGCTAGTGCGGCGCACCGGACGGGCCCGGGACGGATCGCGGCACGAGCGACAGCCGCCCGTCAGCAACCGTCCAGGACGCAGTCGCTCGCCAGGGACTCCGACGTTTCCAGCTCGACGCTGGAGAGGAAGCGCCGCAGGGATTTGCGACAGTTGTAGTCCAGGGTGGTGGTGTACACAGTCTTGGCGTGCTTCGGGTAGACGATGGTGGTGCTGGTGAAGCGCAGGGGCTTGTTGCGGGGCTCGAAGCGCACCTCCGCTTTGTAGCTGCGCCACGTGCAGTTCGGGACGCAGACGACCGTTTGGCTGCAGGAGGAAACGCTTAGGCCCACAGGCATGTAGATGTCATCGATGAAGTGCTTCTCCGAGTCGTATTTAACCGAGGACGTGTACCTGAAACACGAGAGAGGGACGGGCGTCAATCCTACCGCGCAGCGTTTCGCAGAGAAAAGAGCTGGCAGGYATCGTTCTAAGGACGTTTTAAACGTCCATCGTTTTAAGGCCGAGTTGCACAAAGCCTAAGGGACGTCGTTCGACCTCCGACGCCTAAAAGCCAGAGGCCCAGATCCCTATCCAGGCTTTGCACATAAGCCCCCTCAGTCCTCGGAGCGCCAAGCCCCTCCAGGCAGACACTTTGCTCCGGTTTCATCCCGCAGGAGTCACACGGGAGCTCTGTGCCAGCGCGCTTGGCCCGGGATGCCGTTTGAAGGCAAATTCAATCGCTTCCGCAAGAAAAACTTCTGAAGATTCACCTGGCAGGAAAGTGTCGCCGCCTGCACACCGAGCTTCCCCGACAAGGGATGCTGCAGCGTCCGGCTTGCAAGAGGCAGCTTTCCCCCTGCACGCAYGCCTAACACCAACTTTTCTTTCAGTTCATGCAACCGGCCGTAGTTGGTAAGATAGAAACTTCCTATTATAAAGCCACAAAGAGAGCAAAATTCCTTTCCTCTAATAAAACAGCCTCTTAGAAAGACTGCCGCTTTGAAGATCTTCCCTCACCATTGCATTTAATCYGCAGAAAGGCAACGTTTGGGAGCCGTGCAATGAAATAAAGAGCAGGAGAGTAAAATGCAGGAAGTCTTCCTGGAAAAAATTTTATGCGAGAGCGGCTGAACCCTCCTTCAGCCCGTACAACCGTCCAGGTCCAGGAATGCACAGCTGCGGGAACAATAGCCCTGCAAATAAATCAGCTTGACTCACAGGCACTGATAAGGCCTAACGCTCCTTGACGCGCTAACTCCTTCGACGAAAAGACCGCGCCACGGTATTTACCTTATTTCCTTTGGTGGTAAGGGGTCAAACTCGACGCCTTCGCCAAAGGACAGGGGACACAGTCTCGGAGGGCAGCTGGAGAGCAGAGGGCCGGGAGAGAACACGGGATTCTGCGAAAAAGGCAAAAATAATCCCTTTTACGTCACGAGCCGGTCGTACTCTCGAGAAAGGGCACGAGGTGACAAGGTGCAAGAGATTATGAGGTTCGCGTGACGGACGGCAGAGTCCCTCCGTCCCGCGGAGACGCGCAGCCTGAGACAGCCTGCGGGTCAACGCGGCTTTGCCGGAGCGCCGGCCGGGATCGTGTTTGCTCAGGGCAGGGTGTTTCGTGGATGCAGAGTCCCAGCCCCGCGGAGTCGCCCCGGAGGAGCCGCCCCGGGAAACGCGAGGGAGACACAGCCCCGAGGGGCAGCGCAGCCCTCGGTGGTGCCGGCTGCGAGCGATTCGCCCCCCGCGCCCCCGTTCAGCTCGCAGCTAACTGGGGGCGAGGAGGCGGCGAGGACCCCTCTCGCTTAACGCGCGGCTCTCCCGAACTGTTTTCCGGTTTCGCTGAGGCACCTTGGTAAAACGCAGCGGTTTCTGAAGCGCGAGCACCAACAGCTCAGCGCCCACCTCTGAAACCCGTCCGGCAAACCCACAGCGCGCCTTCACCCAGTGCTTTTAACTGGAAAACACGATCCAACGAGCAAGCCGCTCGCTGCGGGCTGCGCTCCGGGACGGCGGGAGCCCCTTTCCCGCTGGGATGTCTGCGACGGCACCCGGGGCGCGAGCCGACACCGGGGCGCCCAGCCGGGGCGCGGGGAGGGG
>NW_020449697.1:128706-202052 GCF_003343035.1 Apteryx rowi | reverse complement strand
GAAAAGCAAGGAAAAAGCAAGGGAAAAAAACATGGAAAAGGCAAGGAAAAAATCCATGGGAAAAGCAAGGAAAAAATCCATGGAAAAAAGTAAGGAAAAAACATGGAAAAGGCAAGGAAAAAACCATGGAAAAATCAAGGAAAAAAAACATGGAAAAGGCAAGGAAAAAAAACATGGAAAAGGCAAGGAAAAGGCCCCTGGAAAGGGGTCACCGTGAACCACAGCAGTCCCTTCCCTGGCGGCAGTGTCCACATGGACACGGCCTGGCCAAGGCACCGGGGCCCCACCGGTTCATGTCGCATTGCCACAAAAAAAGAAATATATATGCGTATATAAAATATAATATATATCTATAATGTATATATTATACATTTATATTTAATACCACCCGCCCCCCAGCAGGCTCACTGGGGCCCTGCCGGCCCCCCTTCGCCGTCACACCATAACGCAGCGACTCCTGCAGCATCTCCCGCCCAGCTCCAGCGCCCTGGGACAGACGAGCCGCGGCGCCCGGGCTGCAGCCGAGGCCAAAAAACCGTCTTCCCCCGCGTTGCGCAGCCGGCCGAGGAGGGGACGGGCGCTTCCCTTGCAGGCCTGCTCCGCTCTAACCCCCCGCCAGCCAAAACCCCTGGGTTTTGCAGCGAGCGGCCGCGTCATCGCTGGACGCTCACAGCTTGCCCAAGGGCAGTGAAATGCCGCCGGCCAGCTGCCCTTCCCCGCGTGAACCCCAAATGGCATCCGTGCCCTTCACTGCAATTTTGGGGCAGAACGGACAAAACCCCCAAAATAGCACTTGCAGCATTCACTGCAATTGTTTGGGCAGAGAGGACAACCCCCCCGAAACAGCACTCGCAGCATTAATTGCAGCTTCTCGGGCAGAGCGGGCAAAGCAAGAAAGCGGAGGGAAAGGTCTGCCTCGCGTTGTGCAAGAACTTAATGGAACGATTTTTGGAAAATCCTAATGAAATAATCGTGTCGTGTCATCAGATTCGGTGGGGGAATACTCCTGCGGAGGGAAAGCAGAGGCCGCGGCGGCCAAAGTAAACACYTCACTGTGCAGTAAGCAGCCGTCGGGCCTGACGGGTCCAGCCCAAGCGAACCCAAACCCTTTAAAAGAATTCCTCCGCTACCCCCAAATTAAAAGCAGAACGGCGCTCGCAGCCGTAGGCGTCTGTGGTTTGCAGCTATGCGGCGCTGGGAACTCCGGATACTTCCTCAAGGAATTTACATTCCTTTGAAGAAATACTATGAGGTTGTCTGTCTTTGCTGAGAAATGCAGATGGAAAGAAAAAAAAAAAAAGAACATTAAAAATTTTGATTGAAACCTTTGGGGTCTGAAGGAAAAGTGTGGGACAGGTGTTTTGTTGTTTTTGATCAAAACACATGCAAAAGAGAGATCTGGGTCTCTGCGAACAACGGGAAAGCCGAGCTCCTCAAAATCGCCCGTAAAAGCCCCTTTCTGGGATGAGACGCCGGAGCGGTTTCTGGATGAGCACGAGCAGCACTGCAGAGCCGCCGCCGAGCTCCTGGGGGAAAAAATCAATTTCTGCCAATAACAGGGTCAGTGTGATTTTTTACACACACACACACACACACACACGCACACACACACACACACACACACACAATATAGGCAAGGCACAAGACAACCCTTGTGCCCTGCCTGCCCGGCGGCTCGGCAGCCGCAGGATGCCGCGTGCCGCAGCCCCGGGCGCTGCCCCGGCGGGCTCTCCCGGTGCGCGGGATGCTATTGGCGACGCCGTTGCAGCCGACAAGGATTTAGCAGCTCGCTTGGAGGATGCCAAAGCGCTCCCGCTCGCCCAGAGGAGCCCCGTCCCCCGGCAGCTGCCCACGTGCCGAGGCGGCTGAGCCCCGACGCACTCGGTGCAGGGATGGCCACGAGAAGGGAAGGCGCCAGGGCCCCGCAGGCCGTCCCAATCCCTGCGGTCACCGATGGCTTTTGAAATCTTTCTTTCCCCTGCCTTCGCACCCCAGCTTGTTTGCCCAGGTTATTTACTTTCTAGCTGCCGGCGCGGCTGGGACGCGCTGCTATCTTATCAAGATCCGTGTTGGAAAAGGACTTTCCACTGGGGCCCGGCTGCCCCGGCCTAATCAGCGACCGAACAAGGGCCGCATTGACGGCGCCGCCGAGGGGAGCCGGCCCCGGGCGGGAGGAAAACGGATCAGGAGGATTCCCTGTTATTCGATAACGCTGGAAAATTATTTCCAAATGCCGGGAAATTCCCGGCCGCTCACCCCAGTGACACTGCCCAGCCCGGGAATCGCGCTCACAGCTGCGCTTCCAGGTGGCCGGATTAACGCGGGCGCTGGGGGTGTTTTGGCCAAAGAAAGGTGATTTCTGGCACAGCCCAAACATGAGCATTTCTGCCCATTCTGCTACGCAGGGCAGCCCCGACACTCACCGCCGCGCCGGGTCCCTCCTGCCACCCGCCAGCCTCCGGCCAGGAAACGCTCCTGAGCGCGCGGGCATCAAAACGCCGGCGGCCAAATTCACCCCTGCAAGTTTGGGGGGGTTTCTTTCTTTTTCCCCATCTCCTCCCTCCGACCTCCTCCTGCCCGGCAGCGAGAGCAGGGCGCACGGGATGGTACGAGGAGAGCAAATGAGTCACTAATTCTCCCAGCATGAGAAACGCCTTCGATATCGTATATTGTCATATACGAAGGTCCAACCTCTTCATTACTTCCAAAGGACAAATTAGGCTCTTGCAGGAATGTCTCCGGCAGCTAGAATTAATCAAAAATCATCCTATTATTTAGCGACAGGACAGCAGCGTCTCCCGGACCGCCTCCGCGGAGCCAGGGAGCTGCTGCGGATGCAAGTGCCGCCTGCGAAAAGGTGTTTGCTGAAGGGCCAGAGATCGGCACGGAGGAAAAGCCAGCAGAGAAGGGGGGTAACGGAGGGAACAACCACGTCCCGTGCCGGGTCCCCGGGACAACGCGGCACCAGAGCCCGCAGCCTCCCCCCGGCCACCGCCCCCCGCCACCCCTTTCTGTACTGTGGCAGTTTTATTAAAAAAACACCCAAAAGATGAACACCAGTAACCATTTAATTCATTTTAGTGACACTCCAACATACAGCCAGAAATATTCCTTAGCCAAAAAATGTAAAAAGTGGCTTTTATACAGAAAAAAAACCCTTGTTTGTCCCCTGGGGACATAACCCCCCAACAGCTAACATTTACACATACAGAAGTGCCAATTCCAACAAATACCCAAGAGTGAGGGGGGCAAAACCTTTTAAAACTGAAAGTGGAAAAATGCAAACTTGCCCTCTAAAAAAAGTGGAACTCTAAATATCCAGGCCTACAACATTCTTCCAAAGGTTGAAGCTAGAAATCCATTTTTCATTTTCTCTTTAGAATTAAAGGCAGAAAATGAAACAGGAGAAGTCTTCTGGGAAAGACACGCGACGATAGCTTGAATGCGGTCTTCAGCTATTCACGATTTATTTAGCGAGTCGTCCATGGACATCGCAAAGAAAAATTAATCTAAAATAAATTATTTATCCACCCTGGGAATAATGAATCTCTGCAAACCCTGTGTTCCCTCCACCCCAGCTATTGCATTTGATAATGCACAAACCATTCTGCACATACACTTTAATGTGATTTGTCCTTTGGGAAAAGTTGCCCATAATCCTGCCGTGCTTTCAAACACCCTTTTTTGTCACTCGATGCGTATTGAGTGCAAACGCTCCTCCTCATGAAATCAGGATGGGAAATGAGAAACTCCATGAAGCAACAACAGATTTGGAGAGTATTTCTAAAACCCGAGTAATGAGGAATTGCCCTCCCTCCCTCCTCCTACCCGTCCTGCCGCTCCGAGCTCTGCGTCCGGTGGTGGGAAGCTCTGCAAGGACATGGCTGCTCCCGACGGACATCACGGCCACGGCTCTCCCGGCCGAGCAGCGGCATCCTCCGCCAGGGTCCGGTCCCGGGGACCCGCAAAAAGATTTCCTGAACAGACGCCGTTAACGTACACGTTAATACACCCCTTACTGCGGGGGCAGACTGCTGYGAGCAGCGTTAGAAATATTGACTATCGAGGACTTCATCTCCGCTGATTTACTGTTTCTGCTCGAACCCCGTGCTCAGCCCTGGCTGCCGAAGTGCAGGCTCATTTGTCGGCTGTGCAGAACGAGTGAGGGGTTTTACCCGGCCATGCAAAAAGGATTTTACAGAGCCAGGCACAAAATTTGCCCTCCTACCTGGCTGAGCGCAGCCTGGGCCTTTGCCAGCCCGCAGCCCCGCGACGGGCGACGGGCGGCTGCGCCTCCTCCCTCCGCGAGCAGACGGGCAGMCGCAGCGTCAGCCCACGTTTTCAGCTCACTCGGGGCAACCTCTCATCCCACCTGCTCCCTCCCTCGCTTCCAGCGAAGCTCTGGGTCGGGGAGGACGGAGTTCTTCCGCCTGGGGCGCATTTGATCCGTCCCTCCCAGAACTGCAGCAGTTAATATTAAACCTCCCGGTGACAACACCCCCTAATAAAAATATAGTCCAGAAGCYCAAACTTGCTGCGGAGCGTGGCCCTCCCGAGAAGGCGTCCAGCAGCGGAGCCGCTCCTCGCCTGCCGGACGGGCGCGTGCCTTCTCGTTTCTGCAAATACAAGCGAAGCCTGAGTTAAAAGAAAGCAGGCACAACCGGTCCACCTGCCCCTCAATCCGCAGGGCGTCGGGGCGCTCGCTGKTTGGGCCTATTCCTCCAAAGTCCCCCAAAAGGGGCACAGAGGAGTTTGGGCAGAAATCCAGCGGTGCTCCGCGAGGTGAAGCAGCCCCGCACGGAGGCTCCTCGGGGAAGCTTCGGCAAAGGGCGGCTCAGGAGAGCTCAGCTCCACCGACCCCAGCCCAAGCCCTGCTCCGTGCTGCCTACGCGGCCGGGTGCCAGCRGGAGCAGAAGGGTGGCCTGGGTTATCCGAAATATTTCACCTCTGGTTCTCTTCTCCTCTGCACTGGTTCAAGCTGATGCTGGTAGGAGGAGACCGAGGAGGAAGAGGAGGAGGAGAGGAAGGCCCTTGACGTGCGAGGCTGCTGTAAGCGATCTGTCCTGGGAACAGCCCCTGGCAGCCGCAGGCTCCTCACTGAAACCAACATTCCCAGCRTGTCTCCCGGCCGGGCAGCGAGGGTGCCGACTGGGCACACCTGGCCTCGGGACACGCCGGCCGGCACCAGGGCGAGGGATGGTGCCGTGTGACGCTCACTCCATGAAGGGCCCTTTGTGGGAGAGGGCGAGATGAGCACGGAAACTCCCGCCAGGGACAGCGGGAGAGGCCAGCACACGCGGGACAAATAACAAGGAGCTGCAGACAGGCTCAGCAGATGCCTGGTTTGGCCTTTAAGCTGCAACAGCTACGGAGGCTGCTGGCTTGCCGGCGGGCGATTTGCCAAGGTGCAGAACGCATGAATCCAGCCCTCTGCTCGCGTTCGGAAAGGGATTTGCCTTGCTGCTCCATGCATGCCTGCCCGGGGAGCAGGGGAGAGATCTGCTTCGGGGCTCTCTCCCGGGCATTTCTAATGATTTCAGTGAGCTGCAGATGCCCGCGTCCCAGCTGTTAAAGCTTTTTTTTTTYCTTTTAATAAATAATGAAATAGAGGAACAGCTCTGCAACAGGGAGTGGGGAATAACAGCAAATTCTCAGACAAAATCCTTAGTGCTGCAGTGGGAGAGCCCAGCCGGGCTGACAGGACACCAAGTGTATCCAGCCAGATATTCTGACCGGATAATCCACCTAAACTGTTTCCATAGCCGATGGCTTCCAGATACCTTTACTTTCTCCACCACATGGACCTGGCAGTGTCCTCGGTTTCACTCACGCTAAGCTATCTACAGGGCAAACTCCTTGGTCAGATTCTCCCTTGGTCTGAAGGGAGATGCAGCGCCACGGTCTATGATGGTTAATAGATCACAAGGCATGAGAGTGACCGGACACTGATTTTTCAGCAGCATAGTGTAAATAATAATAAGTCTGAAGAGCTTTGCTCCCAGTGATTGCAGCTAGTCSTGAGCAACAAATTTTCCTTCTGCTCACTTAGAGCCTTTTTTTGATGAGTTTCTCCAGTTTCCGTATCCGAGAGGACTCCTGCTCTGGCGTAGGAGCGCTCAGCGAGAGGGAGCTGGTGTTCTCCACCCCGGAGGGGGGTGCCGGGAGGCGCTGGCGGAAGAGGTCCAGCATGCTGCTTTGTTCGCTCCTCTTCAGGCCCTGCGAGAACAGAGAACGGTGAACCAAGCAGGTCAGACTTCATTGATCGGGGAGCTGGCACACATGAGAGTAACTGCTGGAGAGGCCGTTTCAAGTCTCGGTCTTTTGTTCGCCCACCGAGCGCCATACACAGATCTCTGAATGATCTAGGTACAACTGAGCTCAGCCATGGCAGMCAGCGTAGCTACGAGCACAAAGCGAATCAAGGAGCTGTTCTTCAGCAGAAACTCTACATGTTTTCAGGGTAGAGAAGATACACTCATMCTATAGGGTGCTTCTCCTACTCCCAAATCCCTCTGTATTTCTACCCAAAAAGTCACCAACAACTTCAGTGCAGCTCTAACAGACGAGCAGAAATTTTTAAGATAGTTCTAACCTTCATGTCTAGTATCTTCTGGAAAGTGTCTGTGCTGCAGTCGGCAAGGAGTTTGATGTAATTGTCCACAAACACAACCGGGGGCTCATGCGGAGCCATAACCACCTGCCAAGAGAGAGGAAAAAAGAGATTAGACTAATTCTATGCATTAAGTCAATGCACAGTCAGTTCAGGCACAGGAGTGACAGCTGGACGGGCTTCTCCTAAAATAAGATGCCTAAGGAACAGCAAAGGGGTTGTATGGGCTGATAGTAACTGAAAGGTAAAGGTGAGTGAAGAGAAGTGAAGTAGGGAGCAGGGAGGAGCAGGGGGGCTCCTGCACTGCCGGCCGTGCCGGGATCCGAGGGGCTGCACGGCTGCGTCTCGCCTTTCCAAAGGCAGCAGGACTTTGTCTCTGAGCTTGTGGGCTGGCAGGCGCCGGTGTACAGTCAAAACTCAAGAGTTTCTCCTGTTGCATGGGGCGGTGGGACGTCCCCTGCCCGCCGCAGACCAGGCGGCAGGGGCCTGGAGGCACTCCAGACCCRCACGTAGCTGCGCGCTCCTCGTGCTCCCTCCTCTCCAGGAGGGGAGCAGACGCAGCACCGTACGGGGTAATCTGGCGACGCTCTTTCTGCAAGCACTCCCTGCCCCGAACAGCACGGGTCAGAGCACTCCGCTTTGCCATCTCGCTTCTGATATTTGACCTGACGGATGCGAGCTGCCCCCCGTAGCCAGATCCGGGCGCTCAGTAACTCTGCGCTTTGGTACAGCTCCGCTTGTACGCTCCTCTGGAGGGACYGGGCTGCAGGCTGCTGATCAGCACGCTGATCCCCCTCTGACTTCCACCCCAGAGCTCAAACCCTCTTAGTCCCAATGAAGATCAAGTTGGAAAAAAAATAGAGACCTGAAGCTGGAAAGAGGATTATTCATTTCTGTATTTCCCTTTTATGAGCAATGAGCTCCATAAAGAACACATCTTTTGCTAATGCTGGGCAGCAAAACCATCTTTCTGGGGAAGCTTGTGTGTGTGTGTGTGTGTGTGAATGTGCGCACATGCAGAGGAGAAAACAGCACAGGACCAGACTCTTCCCTGTTTTTCATAACATTTCCATATGTTTCCACTGACCCATTTCACCCCACACTGTATTCTGTCACCGAGACATTTCTTTCTTTCCCTGCACTTCAGACCAATGAAACATCATAGCCATGTATACGCTTATAAATCCTTAATTTACAGCCCTTGTAAAAATCTTATGCCAAGTCGAAAAGCTGGAACTTCGGACACCGTAGCCAGAGGAGAAAGGAAACAGCTCTGCAAGACGTGTGCACCCTGACTCCCTCCTCCCTGCTTGGATCCGTGCGCTGTGCGGTTTAGAGGAATGAATTTGTCTGTGCCATCTGTGGGCTTAGTGATACTTAACCGAATTAGCTGCACCGGTATAAACGAGGGTGCGATAATGCATGGTGGTATTGTTGTGGGCAACAGAGGCATCACTTGTGAACCATTTTGCTGCTATGTAGGAGAGCCCTGACAACACCGAGGAGGTGTGTTAGCCTGTACTTCTGATCGCCTACTGCCTGTGAAACGGTTCTTAGGAAAAAGACTCTTTAATGCAGAATTTGGAAACAGCAAACAGACAGAGGAGTCTGAGCACTAATGAAAAGAAACAACCCACAAGGCAAACAACAGCCTGAGATGAACACTCAGCTCTGGGTTCCTGCAAGTAAATCTTCCTCCGGAAATACTGGTAGCACGCACTTTGGAGAGACTTTTTTCTCTCCCACACCCCAGAGATGGGTGCTGACACCAGCCTCAAATGCCGATGCGTGGGTTACACTTCGGGTGATCAGATTCAGTCGCTGTGATTAGCAAATCCACAGCAGCCAGTCATTTAGCCTAGTCACCAGCTGATTACAGGAGCATTATTTTGTAACACATCTCCGCAGGGCTCTGGGGGCCTGAAYGCAATAAGAGTATCGCTGCTTAATTGCTAGTTATAGTGACAGTGAGCTCTCACCTGGGGCCAGCAAAAGYGCTCTGTACAGCAGCACAGCGAGCATGCGACGTCTGAAAAAGCAGTCGCGCTGCTAAGGCAAAGCCTATGAATCCAACAGCACTTCCACAGCTTTCACTCACTGCCTGAGGAGCAGGGCTTGGCAGAAATGATTTCCTATATGTCCTCATGGCATTCCTAATGAAGCCAGCGTGATGTTAAGGGTAGACAACAAGTTAACTCTGCTGCTGTTCTGATTCATACATAAGCTCTGGGGAAAGACATGCTTCCGTATGCAACAGGCACCAGTCTCTACTCCTCTTAGCAGGAACAGGATATTCTTTTTAAGGTCATTTCTAAAGAAGTTTAGACTTGCTTTAACATTATCTACCAGCACCTCAGCCATTTTCTTCCAAAAGCATGGAATTTCATAAGGAGTTTCTGAATTCCAAATGCAAACTCAACCCTGACATTACCTTGGGCCTGGCAGCAAACCCATGCTGAACAGCGGGCAAGCACAGCGCAGTGTGGGCTCGGCATCCCCCTCCTTGCCTGTGCTGCGGTTTACGCGAGGCCCCACCGTGAGCTTGCTGTCATGACTGACACCAGGTCCCACTACTGCACGCCCAGAACCTCCTCACAGCTTTGTTAGTGAGCAGAGGATAATCCCATCACCGAGCAGGGCGCAGCCTGCAAAGCTCCCATGGCTTCTCTTGGGGTCAGCCTAACTCATGCTTCCCGAAAGGCAACAGTGGGGAGGCAGAGGCAGGGGAAATTGCTTTGCTTGTTACTTTTCATGAAGACAACACATTGCTTTTGGGTCATTTTCCAGGCACCAGGTCTGGAAAATGAAAAAGGGCTCTGGTGAATACAGTAACTCAGACATGTTTGCACTGGCTGATACACTAGACAGTAAACAGGTGACTCAAGCACAGCTTGGCTCCCCTGCCTGACCAAGTCTGCACAGAGGTCTGGACTAACCTGAACTGGAGGGTTAGCCCTGAAGCAGACGCTTAGGGATGTTAGCTGTGATTTCCACAAGCTCCCAAGGGCATTTGGTGCCCCAGCTCCACTAGTAAGCGGGACTCGAACACATTGTTATCTTGAAAAGTGGGGATGAAAACTCAAACRTGATGTTAAAACAGAGCTGCAGCAAAACCAAGGCAAAAAAGCCAATTCTGCAGAACAGCTGGCAGCACACCCGTACAAGCACGCATACATTCACGTGAAATCCGCAGCGCCGCGTTCAGAGGAAGGGCCCCCTGGAATTCACTCGCTCCCATTCCCCRTCCAGCAGTCTGGCTGGCAGCTTATCAACAGTCTTGAGTTACCTTCAGGATCATTTCAGCYCGAGTCATGCCTTTCACCACTATCTTGGTGTAGCTGGCTGGAGCCTTCCTCACCACTTGGGATCCAATGGAAGGCAGATCCAGGAGAACCATCTTCAGAGAGTGAGTGTCCAGCAGCAGCTGCGAGAGTTAATCACACCCTGTTATTCAGGTCCCTTTTACCAAGCTCCATTAGCTGCTAGAATCCAACATGCTTAGAAGTTTAATACTTTACACACTGAAAAAGTCTTAGTAATTGGACTGCAAGAACAGGAGGAATCAACCCACGTAATGGCAGTTCAAGAAGACAAGATCACCCGCGGATATATATCAGCACCGTTTTTTAACAGAACATTATTCTACTGACATAAAGTAACTTATGACTGCTAATCATCTGGCCTGTAAGGCATGAATTTCCCAGTCTTCTTCCCTTAACAGCATAAAGTGAAACAACCTTGATTACCTGTAACTGTATCATTAATTAGATAGATACTGAGGTCAAATCAATTAACACCATGCTCCCTTTTGCAGCAGCCAGCAATTACAACAGGTCTTCTACACTTACTCAACCACCTGCTGATTTCTTTTCTTTAAAAATAAAACTGCAGCAGCGCAATACCGACATTGAGAACTACTCAATATCCTGTGCTTACTGACACACTGAAACTCACGGCCTGGTGTATGTTGGTTTTTACTAAACCAGCAGCTAAACAAGTTCAAGGAGCAGTCACTAAAAGCAGCCAAGTAAGATGGGCATTACAGCTCAGCCACCATCTGATGACGAAGTGCCGTGAGTTAGGCTGAGAGCGAAATTACCCCCAAATACTGCAACCTTCTGACTGCATAAGGTAGACTTAAAGAGGTGAGACAAGACCTGTGACGGACAGAAATCTGAATACAAATTGGATGAAGAGGAGCAAAATTTCCTTATATAGGACCACGTGTGAAAACCTGCCAGACTGCCCTCATACACAGTGCATTTCCTGCAAAAGGGCTCTCCAAGAGATGGGAGGAAGTTTGCTCTCCTTGCGCGATGCACAATATTGCTGGCTCTGCAGAAACCCCGACAACCGCCAGAGTGAACAACATGAATATTCATGTTACAGCTTACCGCACACATGAGAATTCAGTTAAAATACAAAGGACCCGCAAGACCGAGCCAAGGAGGAGGGGTGGCGGGTCACGCTAGTTCAAATCTGGACCCTGTTATCCGTGGCAGCGTATCGTTTCTCTGTGGTGCTTGTTTCATGGTTCGCATGAGATGGACGGATGCTATCAATCTAGTCCTGGGGAGCCCGTAAACCACATCACAAACAAGCAGCTCCGCGTCCAGCAGAACTGCTGGAGCCTGGTGTCATCTCACGCTGTCCATCAGAGCTGGATTCCTGCATGTCTAGGAGGGATCCCACGGACTGAAGATTTTTCCATGGTCGGGGAATTCACGTCTTTCCCACGTACATTCKCTGATGTCTAATACGAGTTTTGCTCACTTGGCAGCCTTTCCCACAGTCACAACATGTGTGGGCTCTGTCCCCTCACCCCATTTCCAGGGAACTTTAGCAAGTCCATGTCCCTGGGATTGCTAGCTTACCGTAAAAGTTCACTGAAATGGCCAATTGTAGTAAGTCCGAGACAAACACACAGAGAGCAAGGTCATGTAGACCTTGTTCCTCGATAAACCAAACAGYAGAAACCTCCAGAAACACTGTGCTAGTGTCCAGATTTCAAACACGATTATTAGCAAAGAGACAGGAGTGCTAGAGACCAGGAAGGCAGGGAAAGCACATGCCACAGCAACACTTGCATCAGGGGAGAGAAAGTGGCACCGAAAGACGCAGACCAGCGGGATTTTCCAAAGCTCCTGAAGCAGTTCAGGACCTAAATGCCACTGAGRGCGGAGTCATGGATGGGGTCGCGCATCTAGATGCCTACAGCAGCACACACGGGTGAAAACCACCTGGAATACTGAATTCTTGCACTTGCAGGAAACTAGGCACTAATTGTTTAATCCAGAAATACCGCCTATGAAACATTTCTCAACACCCCATTGAACAAGTAAAGATTTGCAATGAAAGAAGGATACAGCCTGCCACGGCTAGAAGACAAGGAATAAGAAGGGCACTCCCAATGCCTTAGGTGCCTGCTAGGCACCTACTAGGTGAAATTCCCAGAGGCTCCTAGGACCTGGTGCTTCCCAACAGGTCTGCAGGCACATGAAGACTTTTGTAAATCTGATCCCATGAAAGCAAGTCCCACTTCCAGTGAGATGCATTCACTGTGGATCAGTCTAATAAAACTCTCTCCAGTTTGCTTTAGAGAACCAAAATGCAGATATTATTCCAATACAGTAATATTAAAATCCTAATACTAAAATATTAACATTAAATTAGGAATAATATTAATAACAATATATTACATATTTACTAATATTAGAAACACAAAGCCCACTGCTGGCAACAGGTTAATCACTTTGGACACTTTAAAAAAAAAAAAAAAAGCCCATTTAACCACTTCCAGTTTATTGCTCATCGCACAAGATAAGCGGGAACTGTATTTCACTTGTTTGCGTTCTACAAGGAAACAGGAATGTCTTCTTGGGAAGCTCCCGTTCCACTTGCAGAGACACAYTGCTCAGATGATTACCCATCTTCTGATGCCTAAAACCCAAGCAGCTTTTAAGGCACTGACCCGAAGTCCAAGGCTCTCCCATTAGGGACAAGTCTTTTCTTTCTTTCCTTTTTGAAATCAGCCCGCAGCAGAGCAGCTGTATGTGCAGCAGACAGCTGAAA
Organism: Apteryx rowi; assembly: GCF_003343035.1. Taxonomy (NCBI): domain Eukaryota; kingdom Metazoa; phylum Chordata; class Aves; order Apterygiformes; family Apterygidae; genus Apteryx; species Apteryx rowi. Next base: position 189,370 of record NW_020449697.1, on the reverse strand, counting down.
GCCTGCCTCATCCAAACCTCATCCCCGGCAAGCAGAGCGGTCCCAGGCCGCAGGCAGGTGCGGGAGACACGGGGTCAGAGCCCAGCAGCTGCACCATGCTCTAAAGGTAGTAAATGCTCCCCACTGCCCACCCACGTGCAACTCGGGGGACAGGGGCTCCTGTCAAGGGTCGCTGTTTGAACAGAAAAGCATCCATGCAGTTTGAGTAGCAATAACTGAACYGTCTTCCTTCGCTGGGATCACGTCTCACTGTCTGCAGCTTCCACAGCTCTCCGCAAGGGAAACAGGGAGGCAGGCGCTTGGACAAAGCTGGGGTGGGAGCAACCGTGGTCTGACCATGCCTCAGCTCTTCCGAGCAGAGCAGCAACAGGCTTGAGTTTAATGGACCCCCCAGGGGAGGCACAGCAGATTAGCTGCTCTGAGAAAAGATGGGACAGGAAAATGACAGTCTTTCTGAGAAGGACACGGGAGCTTCCTGCAGCAGTTCCTGATGCAAGCAACTTTCCTTTCCTTTCCATGAACATATTGAAGATTGAGTCTCATCAGGACACCTCAGGCAGGTACTTAAGAGGATTATTATTACTGTGCTACAGACTGGCAAAGCGAGAGCTTATCTGCTTGGGAAGGTGCTGAGCACCTTTCTTCCACGTTCAGCTGTGGCAGGATCACTGAAAACCTGCCTCAACCCGTCCCTCTACCAGAACATCATTCTCTTTCATGGGAAAAAACCTTTTATATCCCTGTTCACTAATACTGCATGAGTGTGAGTTTTTCAGATAACCAGAAGGCACTCAGCTGCATGAGAATTCAGATCACGTAAAACAGCTCTCTGCCACTTTCCATCAACAACTGCCTTGACTTCTAGAGCACAGATGTGGTGAAATATGACAGCCGCTGCAATTACTTTCTCTTACCTGTTCTGCTCCCACCATGCTAATGGGTTTGCACTTGAATAGGTGGTTGATGAATTTGGGAATGAAGGAGCTGCAGAGAAGAGATATAAAATGACACAATTAAATGTCAGTATTTGGAGTCATAGTCTTCTGCAGTAACAAAGCATGCAAAAACAAAACAGCATGGCTTTCCACAAAGACACAGTAAGTGCATGCTTCTCAAACTGACTCTGGGCACATTAAGAATACTAAATAAAACAACAAAAAATTATGTACAATTCCTTTGCTTTAATCCATGCTGATCTCAAAGTTAACTGAGAAGCAGCACACATACTCTATGTTACTGCATTGCTATAAAATGTATATGAAGTATCACAGTGCAAGTTCAAGAACAAGCAAACTATTGTACATAATAAAAAAGCAACACATCAGGATTATAGCTATTCACTGAGTGGAAGTATCTTGATTGTATCCAGAACCTACGCTTTACTGCATACTAGTAATTCCATAATGTGCATATTACAGACTGAACTTGAGGTCCAGCCAAGACTGGAGGTCTGCTGGGTCCTGGACATTCACACACAAAGGCAATCTTCCAGAAAGCTTCTAGCCAACACAATCAAGACAAGAAAAAGTTTTGTGAAAAGGAAAATGCTATTACCCCTATTTTACTAATGGAGACTTAAGACTCAGAGAAATTACTAAGTTACATACACTCAAAAGGTGAGAATTTGGCAAATATGGAAGTTAAACCCAATATTCTGAGATCCCATTTGGTGCTTGAACACAAACCCGCTTCAGACAACAAACTCCAGAACATCAGCTTTGGTTTTAGGTTTTTGCTTCTAGATTTTAGGCTTTGTGGTTGTTTTATTCTTCAGTGGAAAAGCAGATGCTCCCTTTTAGCAGAAGCGCTGGCCGAACACTCGCAAGACAAGCTCCTGCCCTACCTACCATATCAAGCTGCAGCATCAGGAAAATTCAGTAGCTAAGCATACAGAGGATGACCAGCGTAAGTAATAAAAACTCCTCTGGAACAGAGGAGTCATCTGTCAGGACCACATCACTAATACTCTCACCTTCCTTTTATTGGCTTGATTTTAATTTACTCAGCTTCTTTCACACGGCCTTCTTGGGCTGAATGTCTACAAGGCTYATGTTTCCAGGTCCTTGTCCATGACCTGGTGACTCTGCCCTAAGTTATTGTAAGTTGGTCTGTTTTCTGGCCTTTTGCATAAAGCGCCATTTATGGTGATGATCTAAATTCAGTGTGGTTTCCCCCTTGCATCTGTCAAGCTGTTAGTTTCCTTCCCATGAAGCAAGGAGCGTGGACAACATCTTATTTGTCCTGCCACCTGTTTTCCGAGCCAGGACATTTATTTTCCCTTCTCATGCCCTTTCTCATGGAAGAATGACAAAAGCGTAACTCAGGCATGGAGCGTGCCAAGCTGCTGAGCAAATCCAAAGGAATGGTTCAAGGAAGCGTCTTTCCAAGAGAAGACTCCTTCCCTTCCCCTTCTCTTAGATACAAAGCCAYGACCTCTCTCAATGAACAATCTTTTCCTGGAAAGGTGTCAAGAAGGAGAACAATTTCAAACCATTACTGAGAACCAGCTACTGGGCTGCCCCAAATAGCTTTCAGTTTGGCCACCAGAGAAACATCCTYGGCAACAGAGTATAAATAAGAGGAAGAAAACAAACTCCTGCTGCACTAAAGCATTACAGCAGAGATATAACTTATCCCTCTTAGAAGTCCATTTTTCAGGTGCATAAATAAATCCCAGGGGGCAATTTCAGAGCGCCAGAAACAGCTGGAGTTCACGCGATCCTATGAAACGAGCAGTCAGTAGCAGCTCTGGACGCAGCGACCTGCTACAAATGGAAAAGCGCTAGAGATTAATTGCACCTTTGATCTTACATGTAGGTCCAACCCTCCCTTCCTCTTTAAGGTCAGGCCTGGAGCTCATGCTTCRTGTTGTGTATGAGAAACAGGGAGAGCCTTTTTTCTGCAGGGTGGCAGACCGGCAGCCAAAGGATTCCCCCCTCCTCTTTTTYTTTCYCCTCTTTTTTTCCCTTCTTTTTGCTGCATAGCCACATGGGCTCCCATAGGCAGCATCCTGTCTTGCATGAAACAATTTCCAGGCCCCTCAGGATGGCCACCCACAATCAGTGCAGCAGGGTAAAGCGACCTGCCATCCTAGCATGCCTGTTATTTCACGCTGTCTTATTGGAAACAGCTTCTCAGCTCCAACAGGACAGATGAGTCAAACTGTAAGATCCAAGGACCGCTCTGGTATTTTTTTTTTCCTCCTACAGTCTAGCAGAGGCCATCAAGAGCAGTTACACTTAACTGAAAAATTCACCTGAGTTTCTTGCCTAAGCTGGACACAACGTTTGGCTCTACAGCAGCGTACCGCAGGCAATCCTGATGCGAACAATATGTGCGTATTCGACGGGAAATGCTCTGCACAGTTCTGTGCTCTGAATGCCTTTACTCCCTGCACATCCACACAGCTAGACTGGATGCCACAGTTCATTTACAGTTTCAGCTATAAAGCTGTATCCAGCAAACCCTCCATGCAAGCAGACAAGTCCCCAGTGTAACAATAAAGCAGTGCAAGACAGATTGGGAACCTAAAGCACAGAAACCACAGCATTTGAAAGGCTCCCGTCCAACAGGAGTGGCTCTGCCAAGCCCGTGTTTTCCTAATCCCCTGCACTGATGATGCATTAAACACAGTGCTTCGCTAAGCGAGACAGAGCTGCAACCATGACCTATCTGTCCGACCGGAGACGAGCTACTACAAAACATGGTTCAAAGCACCCTGCTGTTACTGAGTCACTGCAGCAGAGAAGCGTTTTGCTTTGCAGCACCCTCCGAGGCGACGATTGGCCCTTGCTGACTCGCCCAGACTTAGCTCAGGCGCTACTTCGAAACCTGCAGGAGCCTCCGCACCGCAGTCTTAACTCCCTCATTAAAAGCACTGTGCAAAGACCAGAGCTATTGGAAAGATGCCTGTTGCAATTACACACCACATTTTGCTGCTTGCGATTAATGAGAGCTTTTTTTGTGATGGGGAGAGCTGTTTATTTTTCTTGTCTCTCAGTTCTAATCCCTTCATCATCCGAGGGCAGGTCACAGACTTCCCAAGCACATGCCAGCGCAGGAGCCACAGCCTCCCCGCTGCAGGGTTGGATTTCAAGGGGTAAGCGACCGAGGCGCGGGAGAGCAGGGCCCTCCGCGCCGCCGCGAGCGCTTCCCAGAACTTCTGCTGCTACTTGCGATTTCAAGGGAGCGAGGGTTGGTCAAAACAAAGAAAAGATGACAGATTAGATTAGAGGTTTGATATAATTTCTGAGGGCAATTTTTCTTCTTCCAGATTCGGCTCAGATCCATTGGTTTTAAATTTAGTGACTTCACATGCCTTCTCCCCTGTGGTCCTGTAACTCAACACTAGCCCTTTGTACAATCCATTAGAGTTAAGAAGTGGCTGGCAGTGCAAAAAGATACAGGCATTAACACACAGAAAAACGCTACGCCTGTTAAAAGGATTTTCAGTGCTGTGTAGCACACAAAAGGCTAGATATTTATTAGACAGGCCAGCATATTCCCTAAGAATTCAAAAAGTTTCAAAACCACAAATGTCTGTGTCTTACCCACTGTGCTAGTTCTCCTTAAAACCAAGTCGTACAGYAGGACTCCAAATATAATCTGGCAAAAACGCTGTCTTCAGGGGCACGCAAGGAACCGAATTTTCACTTCCATGCCTGATGTACGGCTCAGTGAATTCAGGACTGTGTCTTAACTTTAATGCATTTTAGATCAGGCTTGTACTTGTATTAAGAAGTTTTTAAAGTAGAGTGGTAGTTTTGCAGGTTTCTGTGGTTTTCTATGGAAGGAGATCTGATGCAGGCACTCAGTTCAGACGTGAACTTCTCTCAAATGTGAGAGCTGGGTATTTTATCCAGAGTTTACTTGGTATGAGCTTAGCAATAAAGTTAAAAGGGAGGCAACTAAGCCGAGGTATTAAGAGTGTGCTGTGAACAGCTGAGTAAATGGTTTTTTATTTATCACCATGTTAGCRATATAAAATTCAATCATAACCACATAGGAGGCTTATGTGCAATAAATCTTCACTGAGACAGCATTTCAAACAGTGATTATGGGCAATGTCATAATATGATTTATCAGTAACTGCTTCTTAATGCAAACTAATGAGTACCCAGAGAAAGAAAGGGGAACGAAACTCTCTGGCCATGCACCCTGTGCAAAAGCTAATGGTTCTCAAGAGAGCCTACTACATCTTTTGCTGCTAAGTAGGAACTGAAGCTCCAGTCTCAAATCCACACAGTAACTGCCAGGCCATACAGTTTATTTCAGAATAATTAGCTTATCAGAGATGAATAGAACGTTAAGGTATTTTAAAGAGTGACAAGTGATGGGTATAGTACTGCTCCCACATCTCTACCAGGATAGCAATGTGCTACCCCAAAAGCAGCAGCTGCAACTGGCCAGGCCACTATCCCACAGTGGCTTTTTCTTGGGGCACTGGCATGCAGAGTTCAACTGGCCACCGGTGAGCAAGGAAGAGTTCAGAGTATCTCCCCAAAGAACTGAATTTTAGTTTTGGACACATGGCTTCAAAGCTCGGATTTCCAAGAGATGCTAGAGAGCTGTGCTCTCAACCCTGAAACCAAAGGCAACAGCAATTTCTGCCTAATCTTCCAGGTCCTTTCATGCGGCCCAACATTAAGTGTCATGCCAGGAAGACACTTGGAACATCTCCCTAAATCTTGAAGTATATTTCCATTCCTTACTGAACTATTTTTGCACAGAAAAGCAGCTTTCAGACTGTGAACTTAGCATCTACTCATCACACGTGCCCTCCTTTTAGTCCTCTAGTTATTATCAAAGTTATTTTGAGGCAAATGATGCATCAAAGTTCTCTGGGCTTGAAAGCATCACAGCCTTGTATCAGAGAAAGGAAGTAGGTTCCCATAACAAGAGTCATCTGTCAGCTCTTCAGTAACAGCCCTCCACGCTCAGATGTTAAAAGCCTTTTTAATATGCCCAAGGTCCAAAACCTTCTGTACTTGGCAAACAGTAGACAGCAATCATCAAAATATTTTATGAGACGGTTTAGGCATGCAAGAAGAAACCAACCAATACAAACGTCTGAGAAAATCTGCCTCAGCAGGAAACTTGAGACAAGGAATGGAAGCATCTTTCAACCTTGCCAGCAGCTGCTGGTGTTTGCTGCCCTACCCCACCTCCTTCTGTGCTCTCCCTGGACGGGAGGGTCTTGATCCAGAGATCGAGAGCCACTGATGCAGCATGCTAGAAGGCAAATAGATTATCACGTACAAACAGACGAGCGAGAACTAGAGAAATTCTGTGCCAAATTGGTAACTTACTTTGCAAATTTAATACAGAACTGAGTGAAGTACTTTCTTGTGGAGGCCAGGTTGTCACGGATGATGGGGACGTTCTGTTTAATGTGAAGAATTACCGAGGTGACATAAGGACTCTGGTCACCGACATGTTCCACATTCTGCCACTGCATCTGCACAAAGGGGAAAAAAACAATGAAAAGACTGTTTAACTCATCAGGATTCAAGTAAAACATATGAGAAAACCTGTACAAGCTTCCTGTCAAAGGCTCTCTAGGGAATCATCAAGAAGCTATCTGTGCGGTTCCCTGCTATCAAGGCCACATTTTTCGTCACTTTACCAAGCAAAACCCTTCCGAGAACCTCCAAGCTTTTCTCCCCCATAGCACCATGGGTACCCGGCAAAAGCAGACAAGATACAAAGAAAGAAAACCCCAAATGGCCCTTTCTGCATCAAAGCACAGAGAGATTGTGACCATGGTGAGCTACACAAATGGGGAACATGAGGATCGAAAAAGCTCTCGGGGCATCCCAAACTGCCTTAATATTTAACCTTTCCCAGTTTTCTGGGATGAAGTGCCCATATAAATCCTGATTACAGGCATTTGAGAAAATAACTGCAAGCTTGCAAAGTCTGGATTCCTGTATGGCAGCCAAGCCATTAATACTGGTGAGACTGATGACAGATGGAAGAGGTAGAAATAACCTTAAAGTCAAAACACTCTACACCAGTGTAGCTGACACTGAAAACACTTCTGGTGTACAATCTAGGACACAAACTTCAGTTCATCCCAAATATACGTGCAAAAAAATATAGAAAACTGAAGAATTACTCAATCTCTGATTTTGTTTTTAATCTAAAATCAGCAGAAATGCTACAGAATAACCCCTATTAGCCAGATACGTGACTCCCCTGACTTTTTCTGAGCCTTATTTGAAGTACGTAACAAGTACACATTATAAGTCATTTGAAAAAGAGGCAATTGGGCAAGATCTTGATGTCCCTGGCAAACATGTATCTAATCTGTCACTGAGGAACAGGAGCATCCAGAAACGTGCTGCTGAGCACTGCTGCTATCCAGAGACGATGCAGCGGGTGACTCGGCTCCGCGAGGTGCCCCCTGTAACTGGTTAGGGCTGCGGTTCCTCACGCTGGAGATGAACCAGGAGTAAAACAAGTAAGAAAATCAGGAGGGAAAAGCGGGCACATTCAGAAAGAGATGAGCTTTCCTTTGAGGGGATGTTTGCCCTCAAACTTCTTTTCTCAAGTTCTGGATTTTGTATGTAAAGTTTTTTATTCTTGTTTTTAATTTAATTACAGCTACTTTGTCCCCTGCAACCTGGCTGATTCAATCCCATCCAAACAGAACGCAGCACAAGTGACTTAATAGGCAAGAAGAGCCAAATTCTCTACAAAACCCAGTATCTGACAGAGTCTGCACATGTCCTAGCAAAGCTGTTCTCATTAAAAAAAAACAAAAAAACCCCCAAACACCCAAAACGCTCATCTCATTAAGTGGATAATTAGAAGGGATATTTCACTCAATAGCTCCTCTACACGCTTTAATTCTGTCTTGCTTTGATTTGGAAGATTGCTCAAAAGACAACAACTACTTTCTATTGCTCTTGGCAATTGTCGCATCCCCAAAACACACTGTGCGCCCGTCTCTCCCTGACGCACACTCACGCACCCCACCCCTGGCCGTTCTCGACTGACAGCAATCCTAAGCGAACGGACGGTGCCAGTCGACAGGGGGTGGCCAAAAAGCGGGAAGGGGCTGCTGACTTGAATTATTACAACAACAATAAAACAGTAGCTTTTTCATTTTGTTCTTCATTCATTTGGTCTTCATTCCAAAAGCAATACTTTACAAGCAAACTTTGAAAGCATGAACAGTAAAAATAGTGCTTTGTGTGTATGTGGGTGTGTTTCACCAGAAAAAAAAAAAAAAAAAAAATCAGTAGCTGCAATGAAAGAAATAGTACACATACTGAAAAGTCATCAGAAGAAATATGAGCCTGACTCTTCTGGTAAAGCTTTGTTCCTGTCGTTTTAAATTTATTCCTCTTTTTTCCCCCCTCCTATGTTTTTCTTGGGATACCCACATAGTTCATATACACAGGCTGAATGTTAGCCCAAAGGCCAGGAGCGCTGCAGCCTCCCGCTCAGCGGGAAACGCGGCACGTGGGGAGAGCGGCCGCTGAGCACCCGCGGCCGCCTGCGAGGACAGGCGACTGGGTTTGCAGACCTGGTGCTACCTTCAGAGCTGGTTTTTCCGCAGCAAAAACACACGATCCTCAAGGGTTGAGGGCACTTGCTTAAAAAGGGGAGGAGAAGAGAGAAGCCCCCAGCAGAACGGGGTGGTTTGGTGCTCCAGGGCTCGGGGAGCACCGGCTCCTTCCCCCTTGACCCCGTGCCACACGCACGGGAAGGGGCAGGAGGGGGAAGGAAGGCCAGAAGGGTGCTGCCGGCAGCAGATATCGCTGCCTTTGAAACCGCCTCTGTTGTTTTCCGACAGGGGCTTTCGTTGCACTCTGTTGCACACTGCACCTTGTGTGAAAGCTCAAAACACTCACRCTGACTTTCAATTAGCAGCTGGCTGCTCCCAGGGCTTTGCTCTCAGGGTTTTCCTTGCATGCATCGGAGAGATTATTAAAGCTGTGTTTAAGCGCTTGCTGTTGTCCACTCAATTGCAAGGAAATGGGAAATGGCAGCCGTGCCAAAAGGTTTTAGCAAAACAAAAAAGCAGCAAGCAAATGACATGAGTCACTAAAATATCCCCAGCCCCTCCTTACAAGCACAGAGCATTACACATAAATTGACATTTAATTCAGCAAATAAATCAAACCTTACGCAGCGCAATCCATAAACTTAACTGGACCCAAAGCACCCACTGCAGATAAGCGGTTTCTTCATCCCAACAATTAAAAAGAAAGCACAACAGGCTGTTTAAATCCTCGCTATATATCAGTAGTGCATGTCCACAGTACTTTGTTATCCACAAAAAATAACGTACACTAGCAAGTGATTCCTCATTAAAATTTCCATGTGTGGCACCCACATGAGCACACATGGCAATCCTCGTTCTCCCTGGCTCTAGGTCTCTACTTGTTATGGAAGAATTTTCCACCGATGGCCAGGGTCTGCTCCCAAAGACAACAGGTCTCTCACTTTGCAGATGTCATGTAGAGCACAGCTGGTCAGTCATGCATTAAATACTACCACTGTCAGCATCCAAATTTCCTCAGCAGCTGCTCCACCTTACCTTTAGCCCTCCAGAGGCACCCCTGAACATCTGCAACTGCTAAGACTGCCAGGCACYGCTTCATTAGCCGTGGCCGCAGTGCCCAGGAATCAAGGTGGGCATGTGCACCACGCCGGTGGCCAGGTCACTGGCAGGAAATTCTCTACGTGCCAGTTCTTCGTGTGATGGTGTTCATGAACTTACCACCATGAGCCACCGAGTCCTGCAGAACAGCAGAGGACGGGGCCCCTCGCAGCTACCACTGTTGCAGGCTCTGCCCTGGGGACAAACTACACCTGTTTGCACCACCGATAGCTCCAGGAGAATTCAGAGCCCTGCCTCTCTGGGAGGCCACATTTATTTCAGGCACAGCTCTGATAGTGAAAAACATAATCGAAACAAGGCGGCAAACCACCACTATCAGCAAGTGACAACAGCAAACCTCTTCGCTCAGACCTGGGGGTGACAGGCAGTGAGAGCAACACACCTGCATGCTCATATGTGATTTTTCAAATGCAGAATATCAGAATATGACAACAGGAGCTTAGGGCAAATTTCTCTCCAATCCCATGTCACAGCTCCCAGTCCTAGAGCCAAGGTAAATCATTCTACATCCACACAGTGATATGATTCCCTGTACACCTGTAGCACTTTAGCTCCAACCACATGGCTCAGGCCCAGCTCTGCAGCACACACTGGATCTTCCAAACCTGTCCGAGATGCTCCCTTCACACTTGGGATTCGTGAGAAGTTGTGTGCAACTCTCCAAAGGCCCCTTCCAGCATTTTTTCAACAGTCACTTCAGACTGTAAACAGGTCGCAGTCCCCTTCTTCCACAAAGCTGCCTCCTCAGCTAGCTCATCTAGTTTCCCCAAAATGTTCCCAAATATTCCTGCTCTTCGTCTTGTCATTACAGCACCATTTTTACCCAAATCAGGCTGTGAGCACTGGTGGGCATGCCCTCGCTTTAAGTACCCCATCTCTAAAATTGAAGCACCAGGAAAAGGTATCCAAAAATACAAGTTATGTCTCATAGTAGCCAGATACACTTACTGACAGTTACCTGTTTACTGAATAAAGATCATCACCTACAAATCTGGTAAAATGGAGCCTTCTCATTATTTACCATTTCTTCCAGAACAGACAAGGTAAAGAATCTGCAAAACTGAGCACCATTCCCAGCTGAAAACAATATCCATGGTGCCGTTTTCCATGTTAAATCTCTCAAAGTGGCCTGAAGCCAAAGCAGCTTTAGAGGTTTAAGTATTTCTTAATTTACCTCTATAGTTACCAAACATTTTTGCAGGAAAACAAAAGTCAGATTTCAAACAAAGGACTGGGAATGTTCAATCTTGGAGGACACCAGAGTGAAGTAAATGAAAAGAAGCTAAACAAAGGAAGAGCCCTAATGGAGTAGTGGCCTTGAGACAGGCATGCATTCGCATTACAGGAAAACTGGAATGGATTAGCTGTACAGTCTTCACCCCTTGAATATAGACTGAAATTTTACACTTCCAAATTCTAACTGTGCATTTAAATAATTATATGCATTTCTTATTCAACTGGCAGAGTAATAAATAAGCCCTGAAGGAAAGGAAGGAGGAGGGCAAGGCAAAAGTAACTCTTGCACCAAACCCAGATCTAGTTAAAAATCATATAAAAGCAACTCTGTCTGATGTGAATAGTAGAATATGTGCAGAAATGACAAGTATTTATTTAGCTAATTTCATAGCACTTAACTTGTTTATATCTCATCAGTCCCATCACATGGGCTGCATTTTACTGGTCTTCCAAAGACAAAAATAAATGGTCTACCAGCTGCTGCTTTCTGAGGCTGTGGTTTACTTGAGTATAAACAGTTAGAGCTAAGTGATTCAAGTGTTACTGTGTGAGGTAGGTTCAGGAGGAGATCTAAGGAACTGTCACAGCACACAAGCGACACCTGAAGTGCTGAGCCCTTCCTAATGGTGTTGTTATACTGGGAGAAAAAAAGCGTCTTTCCATTTGGGACATGTACAAGCTCGATTACCAGCTGCATTCCACTTCAAGTACTAGCTGGGGGTGGTGGCTAGTTACAGCTGGAATATATCATAAAGCAGAAAGCTATTAAAATTCATGGCAGCTAGACAGTATGTTGATCCTACAAAAATGGAGATCCATGTTTAATATTTCTAATTAAAAAAAATAGTTCAATCCACTTTTGCTGTCTTCACCTCTGTCTAAAGCAGTCTGGGTTTTCACAATACTTTGGCAAGAAAACACAGCTCTGAGTTTCAAATGTACAAAAGCTAGCAGCATAACTGCAACAAAATCCTTAAGCACTAATCACATGGGCCTCTCTAGGAACGGCTCCATATGTCCTCGAGAGGATCACAGAAGCAACAGGGCTCAATCCCAATTCTGTATTACCCTTTGAGTACCTTCATTTAAGAGCCACAAGCAATTAGGCTAGTAAAACTCCTCACCAAAGAATATGAAGAGCATAGCAAATGAGAAGATGTATTTGAAATTTCATGCTCATGAAAATATTCACAATCCTGAAGACTCCCACTGTAACAGCAGAAAGAGAAAACCTGAGATGGATACTCACAGAAAGCATTATATTGTCTGTGTTCCAGTGAGCTGCAAATGAATGAAAGCTCTAACCTGAATTACAGGCGTTTTGGATTGAAGAATGTATTTATAACTACAGCAACTGCTGCTCTGAGTAGCAAGAAGAAGCAATCAATACATGGCCAAGTCTCAGGACAGCGTAAAGGATATGTAAAGAGTGAAATCATGTAATTAGAGCAAACAAAAACTACATGATGCATCTTAAAGCTACCTACTCCCAAAACAAATGTGATCCCTACCTTGCTCATAGCAGTCAGGGCAGGGTCACAGGCTGCATCCAGGTCCTGCACTAACAGCTGTATGCTGTTGGAGATCACACTGCAAAAAGTCAAGCACAAGTTTCACAACACTCAGCAACACAGTGCAGGAGCTGGTTTATTTGACTGCCAAGGAGGAAAATCATCTACTAGATTACATTAGCATTGCGTTGTGAATACACACATAGATTAAAACTTGTACTGAGAAGAACCCAGGAAATTCTGCATGCTGTTCTTCAGGGAGCGACGCAACGTGGTTTAACGTAGAGACGGCATTTCTGTAGTTGACCTTTCTCTGCTTTGACAAACAGAAGGGGCTGGGGAGCAAACATGTCAGACTGGGCAACCCACCCTGCATCAGGAAGAGAAGAACTCCCTAGTACTGAGCCAGGTTGGGCTTCTACTTCAAATTTAATTCAGTCTGCACAAAAATAAAATTGAATAGTCTCTCCACTCATTCACAGTCAATGTTCTGCTACTCATAGAAACTTGCAAAGAGGATCAAAAAAGCACATCTGTATTGAGTTCTGAATGCCTGTCTCCCATTTGAGATGATCAAGGCAGATGTCTTATTTATACTATGTCTAGGATTGCAGCCATCCATTGTTTTTGTTTCCTGGAGACGTACCAGACTGAAGGGCACATTAGTCAAAGACCTTTTTCTTTTTTTTTTTTTTTTTTAAAACAGCATAATATAGCTTAGAGACATATTTGATCCTACTATATAAGATTTAGAACACAATGATGGGCCTACACGTGCAACTGATCCTAAAACAAGTTGAGAAACACTATCTTTGGCAGCTCAGATCACCCTTGTGGGTACATAACCCAGTACTAGCATTAGAGACAATTTCTGCTAGGAAGCAATAATCAAATGAGTGTTGCACAATGCAAGTACAGTTTTTAAAGTCAGCATAAACTTTAAATCTGCCACAGATGCCTGTTTACAACTTTGTGATCATGCACGCAAGAATTGTATTTTAATTTTGGTCTTTCTAATGACACTAGCACAGGTGAGAATCGTAGCACCTATACAAAATCTGACCAGTGGTTCCTTCAAACCATCTTTCCTCCCCCTCCTCTTCTTCATGAAGTTCTGGTTACCACTCTGGAGTTCACTGTTAAAAATATTCCCTTTAAATATTTTTAAGCATCCACCTCCTCAATGAGGTATGGAATCACCCACCCACAACTTTGCTGCTGGGAAGCCTGGGTGTTCTTCTTCGCTACAACTCACGGAGGTTGTCTATTCCTTTTCTTAGCACTTCAGCACATAAAGACTGGAACAGGACGCTAAATAAGAGACCAGTTCTTTAGAGCAATTACTTTGTCTGTTACAAGGGCAAACTTGTCCAAAATGTTGGACAAATGTTGGACAAGTTGGAAAAATTAATATTGGAGAAGAAGTAAGAAGTGATCGCTGGCTTCAAGTTACATGATCTGAAACTTGCACTGAGACAAAAACACCTGCGACCATTTGTGCCAGTGCCTCTGCATCTGCTGGGCATCAGAGGATTTACTTTCTTGGGGGATTCCCCAACTCAAGCAATGCCACGGGAGCCAGACTGAAATAACTGGTCTTTTGGGCACAGCTGACTCCTACAGGGTATCTGCTGTCAGTGAGTTGTAGGAAAGAATTGTGGCTTAGCACCAAAATGAACACACAACCCATTTAACGGAAGGCAAGTGACTTCATGACTAGTTTCCACATGTCAGAAGTCTGTCTGAGGCTGGGTCACCAAGCACAGGCAAGTAGGGAGAAAAATCTCTTTGTCTACACTTGAGTATAAACACACCTACTTTATAGGCGTAACAGTGCGGCAAGAGGTGTGTCGCAAATGTAAAGCATCATGATGTGCCAAGAAAACTTGGCTCCTGGTCATGCTAGGAGCCATTTGAAACTTTTGCCCCAGGCAGCATCTAATGATGAGGTAGCTGCAGTTAATGAATCCCCATACAATTCCTGACAGACATACAGAATTTTATAGATAGGGAAGACAAGGCAATAAATGAGCAGAATGGGTTCTAACAGAGAACCTAGTMAGTTTTGTACTTCAGGCCTTCAAGGGATCTCTGAACTCATGGATTTCTGGATTCACATATTAATTTTCCTTCTGTTGAACTTCAAGAGCAGCCCACTATCTTTCCCACATTTTCTAAAGAAAATGGTTAGCTACCCTGGCTGTAAAAACCTCTCCAGTCAATTGCTCTATAGGCATTGCTGTTAGTTCTGCAACCTCCTCCTTTTTGTGAAGGAAGAAAGGCTTTCCAGGGTGTGTAAGCAGCAACATTTTATCACTTTCTTTATGACTTTGCCTAACAAGAAATCAAATCCCAGAAGAAACAACTTGTTTGATGTTCAATGAGCAAATGCCAAAGAGAGGTTTATAGCTATGACTTACACTGACAGAAGACTGGACAAAATGCTATTCTGGAACAGACTGAAAGTCAATTAAAAAGTCTTTGTTACAAGATACATCAGGCTTGAAGGTTTAACTTTAAAGCTATCCCAAACTGCAAACATAAACTATACATTAAAACAATTTCCAAAACATGTCATATTAGCTACCTACAACAAAGCACCTTGTGAGGCAGCCACTGAGGAACCTGAGCAGCAATGGCTTTTCATGGACAGGTCATGAGAAAAGGCAAAATTTGCCCTCAACTTGTCCACGTCAGGAAAATCCTACCACATGGCAAATTTTACTCCTACTCCCCAGTTACCTTGCTTTTTTTGGCTTAGTGGACCCAGCAACCATAGCTTTCAATCAGGGATTCACTCTTCTTAAAAAGGTCTGAGAAATACCTAAAGGAAAGGGAGTCTGTGCAGACTGGAGTGGAGCCTGAGCCCATATGAAAAATCTGGATAGAGATTCAGTGGGATCCTGCCCAGTGGAGCAAGAGAGGAGGAATCACAGGAAGGAAGTCTTCTGAAAAAGTCTTACTGCTATCTGTGCTGAATTTTAGTTTTAGGGAGAATGAGAGATGGTGATTTGAATTACTTTCCCAGCTTCACTACGGGCTTTTTTTTGCCTGACATGAGGCAAAACAACTAATTATTTTTTGTCTCTATTTCCTTCTCTCAGAAAATATTTAATCTGTTTGTCAGCAGCGGAGAGGGGAAGATGTTAGAGGAGAGTATTTTTAGCATGGTTACATGAGAAGTTATTTTAATGAATGATAATCTTCTCTCAATTATAATCCCCAAATATAAGACTGGGTCAATCTTTTATGTCATCTGAAATGGGGTTTGATCACACTGACAAGGCTGCTGATTAACAGTGGGAAGTTAAAGCAGGAAGGAATGTACTGAAATAGCTTCCTTTCTTGAAATGTAACAGCCACCTCACAGAGCTGCCAAGATGCAAATGATGTTTCAAATGGAAACTCACTATTTCCTTTCCTCTTTCCAGTGCTCCTGTTCCTTTGGCTAGGACGATGGGGAGCAACTACATCTGAAGTCTGTACTACTGCTGCTCTTGGACTAGCCAAGGAATGACCATTCCTTCACCAGGGAAATGCCTATGCTAGACTGCATATCCTGACGCTTGCTGGCTGGGTCCTACAACGCTGGGATTTTGTGCTTGTACTACTCCAGCWTTATCTGGCTGACAAACTAGGATGTTAGGCATATTGTGGGATGATGCATCTGTTGGACATACATGCTGAAAGTGTCCATCTCTCCTGTCAGGTTGATTCTTTCCATTAGACTTGCATCCACTTTTTCTTTGAGTTTCTCTTCCAACTGTTAGGAAACAAAACAAGCAATAAAAAGATCAGATTTCTTACCTGAAATGACCATTCTTGAAAACTTACATCCTGGAAAAATCAGTTTCTAAACTGTACCCAGAACATATCCAAAACTGCGTCAGTGAACAATGGAAACAGAAATCTCTCCTTGTTGGACATATTGGTCTCCCAGGATGGCCAATGATGGTGTCCTCAAAGAAGTTAACCTCCAAGATTATATAGGCAACTCTAGTATAACATCAGTACTAACTTAACCCTGGCATCAGTCCCACTAACAAAGATGTCTTCCAATACGCTGTCTGCACCCAAAGTGCAGAGAAGGAGGATCACCAGTTCTAGTGATGGAGAGGCCTGGATCAGGCCAAACGTCACAGCTCATCTACTGATCTACGGCATTCTGAAAGCACCTGAATATAAGAAGCACTGTGGCTGCAAAGCCTATCAGCATAAATATCTTGTCTCCTCATTCTGCCTTGCCCCAATACTTGATGTGAGCATTTTCCTGATCATACACTGAATTAGCCTTGTTCTTGTTCTTATAAAAAGCAGATCATAAACCACAAGCAGAGCTTTTTTTTTTTTTTTTCTTTTCATTCCATTAAGAGAAATTATGTAACAAGTATAAACAGATGCCATGCAAAGCTGAGGATGCAAAGCAGGATTATAATCATACGAGTTTTCCCAGGGAGAAACAGCAAAAATCAATACTTTTCTTTCTTTGAAAAATAGATTTAATTATGTAGAGCTCCATAATCAGCAGGACACTATGCAGAGCAGACACTACCACATACATTTTAGTTTTTCTGACTCTTCCCCTCTCCACAGCAGCCTACCCCTGAAGAGGGAGCAGCACTTCATCTCTTGAGAGACCAGGGACAGCTGCCAGTGCCATCTCAGAGGGGTTGCAGAGGAAAGCTCACCTGCTGGGTGGTTGCCAAGCAGTACTCTGCAGTGCTAAGGATGCTGCAAATGAGACAAAGTTCTTCRAAAGTAAACTTTGCCACTTCAGAGCCTTCCTTTTCTTTCAGCAGGCTAGTGATGGTGAGCCCACCACTGCTGCTAGTTGTCCTGGAAAAAAAACCAAAACCTGTGAGGCTCTCAGGCGTACACAGTAACACATATTGCAAAATCACTACAGGATTTCAATGCCAAAAAAGGCCCTTAAGATCACAAAGTCCAACGCCCTGTGTAACACAGGCCAGGGAATGTCTTGCAATCGTTTCTGCATCAAAACCATAACTATTTTGGATAGAAAACATCTTTTAGAAGACAAACATAACTTGATAGCAACTCTTCAGGCAAAGGAGAATTCATCCTTTCGCAACACATTCGATTAGAACTAAGCTTAATACAGCTTTCCCAGCTAAATTCACCTTGACTGTCAGTAACTCAAAATCTAATGAAAGACTACAGAAAGATCTCAGTGACTATCATGCAGCTTGTTGCAGTTATCTTCTCAATACTAAAGAGATGTCAAAACACATTTGAAACTTTGGTAACCCATTTTAAAAGCTGATGATATCAACACAATAAATTACAGGAGATGTGGCTTCTTTCCACTGCGTTCAAGTGATTAACTGCTGTATAGCAACAAAGAAAGAATCAGAACAGCTTAGAGTCAGGAAATTCCCTACCTCTCAACTCTTTATAATCCAAATCCATTAAAAAAATAGGACAGTGATATTTATCTTGGATGGCAAAAATGGAGCACACAAAAAAATGTGTACAAAGAATGCAACTGAGGTCTGATGGAGAACACACATTAAATTTATCTTTCCACTTCTCTGGATGTAACCCTCTCCCCTTCCATCTGCAAAAGATTTTACTAGTTTCAGAAATTCATTCTGCTGCTCCCAGGTTTACAAGTGAAACAAATACCCTTACCTATTTTAGTGTAACCCCATAATGACTTCCTTTATTTTCTCTTGATTTACACTTATGTATTTTATTTGTATGTATATCAAATTTTTCAGAGCAGAAGCAGTTACAGGTAAGCACTTTAGCACCACATAAATAAATGATCTTTATTATAAATTATTTTTTATATATGTATAATTTTGAGCTCATAACACCAGGCAGCTGAGAATCACAGTATGAATGTTACCCTACTAGCAGAGTATGTGCAATTCTGAAAGTTGGATCTCTCTGAAGAGACTTGGGCTGGCATTTTAAAAGGAATTTTAAGAAACTGGAAATATGACTGTTAATCAAGACAGAATATGAAGCTAATTTCCAGGGGCCCTTGATAAAAAAAGTGTTATGGCTGTCCATTTGGTCTCTTGCTGTTTCTCAGTGCAACAAACTGAACTTTTGAGAAAAACCTGAAGAAAATGTAGACATATTGCTGCTATGTGGTTTCTGTGACAGTGAAACATAAATGTTCACAAGTATATATTTGTTAATTAGCTTTATAAAGCATCTGCTCCTTACTGGAATGTCTCAGACTGTGCTGCAGCATTTGGGAAGCTAAACTCACTTGGGCAGGTTTCCAGACAGAATTTTCCAGGCATATTCCCGAAGGTACTTCTGGAATATGGTGGTCAGGGCTATCATCGGCTCGCCTGTGCTGAGCTGTGAGCACTGCACCATGCACTTCTTGTAATAAACAAAGAGGTCGGCACAGCTGGGCAGGACGGCTCCTCCTTCGTCCACGTTGGGCTTGGGAGGACCTTGAGCCTTGAAGTCAGCCACAAACCTGTCAATCAGTTCGCCGAGATTTCTAATGCAAGGAAAGAAGGGAAAGATATTTTAGTACACTGGAGAGGAAAAGGAGGTAAGAGAGAGAATACTGCTTAAAACCAGATGCCCTGTCTTGTGACACCAATAAACACATTCCGATTTTCGCAGTTTGGTATTGCAGCCCTTTCTTATCTCCACCTCCTCAGCACAAACCGCGTACAATAACGAAGACTGGGCTGATGAGTAAACGACCTTTTGTACTCAGAGTTTTAGTGGCAGCTTCAGTCTGTTCTCCAGCCACATATAAAAGCTTGCAAAGTCTGCCAGGACTGGGTTCAGCACATCTGATGAAAGTGCATAAAGCTTATGCTCAAGTTTCATTCCTGGCACCAGCAAAAGTCACAGTTGGACTTCTCATATCAGCTGCCTTGAGAGCAGGCCTTGGGGAATATGCCTTTAAAAGGGATGTGCTCGAAACGGTGTGCCATTTGCCTTTCTTGGTCCCATTTGGATACCACCTGGTTTTGCACAACTTCACACATCCTTTAAAGAAGCTTTATTTAGCATGAGCACAAAGTGCACTTCCGACTTAAACTCTTTTTAAAGCACAAAAAGCCATACTATTGTCTCCAGCAATCCATTATAACCTGGTCTTTACTCAAATATT
The DNA here is from genome assembly GCF_003343035.1 of Apteryx rowi. Taxonomy (NCBI): domain Eukaryota; kingdom Metazoa; phylum Chordata; class Aves; order Apterygiformes; family Apterygidae; genus Apteryx; species Apteryx rowi. The sequence continues at coordinate 169,875 of NW_020449697.1, read as the reverse complement.
TTGGTCTTCAGGCAACAATAAACTTCACTCTACCATTTCATCAAGACAGAAAGGCTTTTTAGCTTGGCAGAAGGCCAGAACGATCAATACAGAACCAAACAAGTCCTCTGATCTCAGGGAGTTCCTTCAGCCCTACTCCTCCAGAGACAGCACATCGTGTCGGGAACCAAGAACAGCCCTCCTGACACTGGAGCTTAGCTAAGTGTAGTAGTCTTTGCCAGATGAATTAAATTACAGCAATAAACCCCCTCCCCGCATACACACAAATACATACATTCCTCCACAAGGAAGGTTAGCTTTTGAGGAATATATAGACATTTCAGATGACCGAATGGCGCTCTACTGACCTAGAGTAGTTGCCAAGTTCATGCATTTTATACTCCCACTTCCACTACAGTTTTGGCTTCACTTCCCTCAGCTTCCCTGCCCACAGCACAGCCTTCGCCCCTCTTCTGGCTGAGGGCTGCAGCATCTAAGCCTCTGGCTGCGCTGAGCTGTGCTGTTATCTGTGCAGAAAGCCAAATCCTTAGAAGGAGAACGGGGAAAGAAAGGACCTGAACTGTAACTCCCATGAGGAACTGAGCTACCAGTTTTAAACAAGATGCTTTCCTTTGCAGTTGATTTTTTATTATCATTATCTTTTGGGAACTGACTTGACAAGACAGCAATGCTGTCCAAAGAAATGAAAACCCTTCTTAAAAAGCCAGTCAAAGAGTTTCAGCTTAATGTTCTTTTAATCCTAAGCCAGTTCACAGGGCACACAGCACAGCACGAGAACTCGCCCAAAGAGACTGTGCCGGATCTCCGGGGATGGGTACAACCTTATCACCAGCACTGATGGTGGTTAAGATCCTTTAGCACATTCTCGCTTACCACTGCCAATTATAGGGAAAAACAACAGACAACAACAACTTTTTCCCAGTTTCTGTTCTCTCTTTCTGTTCATCCTGTGAAAGAGAAAAATCATTATCATTGCATTGCTCCTCAGGATCCACAGCACTGCCCCAGTGGAAAAGGCAACACGGCCCTTCCCTGATAAATTTACAGATTAYAGCACCAGAAGAGATGAAATCCTGCTGTGGATGCTCTGCTGAGCCAAACTAATCTACTGGTCTGTCCTTGCAAAACCAGAGCTTTATAAATGCTCAGCAAGGCGCGTTGGCTTAAACTAGGCTCACAGGCTGTTCCAAAGACAAGTAGCCCTTTTCTCATGCTCACCACGTGCTGCTTTGAGTACTTTATGTAGCTCCGATTCCACACATAGACACAGCTCCTCCGCTTTGTTACAAGAACTGTGAAAGCATCAGGCAGCTCAACTGATGCGATAAATCTTTACGCTGGCACAGGCAATTGAACGCTGAACCGAGGCATTCATCGTAGTTGACCACAGTGAAGCAAATTACACTTCCCACCGTAGCTGCGCATTAGCCAAACAGATGGCGACGGAAGGAGGGCTCGCATGGGGCACAAGCTGTAGCATTCCTTCAGGTTCTCAAGCAAAGCGGACGTGGCTCGCCCCTTGTCAAAAGCCCCACTAAATTAAACAGCTGCATTTTCACCTCTGCATCTGTGCTTTGCTCCATCTGTGCAACAAAATGGGGCTTTCTTAGCATCCACCAGCCCCACTTTTTTTGATTCTGTCTCAAGACACAGTGAGGAATGTCAATGGCTTTTGTTTCTTTATGCTTATTCCACATGTTCTCCTCTTCTCTGAGGCAAAGTGAAATGTATCTACATTTCCCCAGTCCGCCAAGGCCTTGTCAACTGGGATGCACAAGCAGATGCAGCTGTCCCAAATAGCTGGGAGAGCAGTGCTATGGCTTCCTGCTTATTCTGATACTAACCTGGCCAAACTGCCCTGCACGAGCCAGGATCACTGCTCTTATTTCAGCATGGGATGGAGACAAAGGAAACATTAGGCCACTGTGTACTAACGGTACTGAGATATATTACTGCACACCTCAGTTGATGCCAATGAAACTTTCACACTGGTTTCAATTGGCACAAATATTGCGCTTTAGCAAAACAAAGCTGAGAACCTGGAACAATGGGAGCTCCAAAAATCTGGCAGAAAAAGCTACTGGAAGACAAAACACGGAGGCAGGAGAGCTACAGAAAATAACATTTCTCCATATAGGTTTTGCAAAAAAGCTGAAAGCAAATCCTCTGGCAGGGCAGATGTGCTATTTCCTAACAGCAGCATATCTGCTGGGAGCAAGAACTCTCCATATCTACCCAAGAGAAAATATGAAATGAAATCATATTGAACACAATTTTATTATGGTTCTCAAATCCTTTTATTTCTCCTTTCTCTTTCCCTCAACCTATTCAGCGCTTTTTCTGCATCTTTGGCAATCACAAGAGAGCACCTAGACAACTCCACACTGTGCTCAGTCAGTCAGTCAGTGTGGTGACGTTAATAGCTGGTATCAGGTGGCACCAGGGAACGGGAATGGCGTTGGGATGTCCAGACCACTTGCAGGATTGTATCCATTGACTGGGTATGTCGGAAACCCCTCTGCTCCAGGGGCCGCAAACACACACCGCAAAGAGAACGTGCCAGTTTTCCCAAACAATCAACGCACGTTTTAGCACACTTAAACGTGGCTCCGCACACCGGCAACACCTACCTCCAACAGAGCTGTTGCTCTGCTCCCGCAGAACTGCTCACCGCACAAGCGCCTGCTCCTCGTGCTCTGCCAGGCCTCGAGCAACAGCTAAGCACGCATATCCCCAAAAGGGACAGAAACGAAATCTGCTTAGAAATCTGGTATTTACGCTGCAGCTTGGGGTGGAGAGCAGCACCTTTTCTTTCAGGTGTCTCCTGTTAAACTGCTACAGATTTTGGCACTGTGTTCCTTTAAACGAGTATGGAAACAATTTTCCAGGAGAAAAGGACCAAGCTGCTTTCTGCCACAGACTAAAGCCATGATGAACAAAACTATCGCACTACTTTCTCTAGGCAAAGCCCAAATAAACAGTTAACTATCTAAGCAACTCCTCATTTTCAGACATCAGTCACAGATTCCTCAAAATTTCAAAGGGGGAAAAAGAGTGAAAAATGACAAAGAAAAGCAAATTTTGGCGGAGGAGGGCAGCATGGGGAATACTGTGGCAGTTTTTCTTTGAACTCCTTTGCAGTCTGTGGCTATAAAGCTAATATAAAACATCTCAGGCTCGTAAAGGAAAAGGGAAAAAAAAAAAAACACTGAAAACCCCACTGAAAGGGCTAGGAGCACAGTGGGATAGAATTACCAAAATGGGTATTAAAATGGCCCTCAGTGAGAAGGGGAGAAACACTCAAACAAGGTAGTGCTCAGTTTGCTGAGAAGGAGGAAAAAATCCATTTCCCTTTGTTATGCTGCAGAGCAGAACCTAACCCCAGTGTGACAAACCATTGTGCAAGGCTTTATTTTTAAAATTTTTTTAAGCATAAAAAGTTTACGGGACACAGGAACCCTTCAAGATGGCTAGCTTGGGGTTAGGACAAAACCATGACACTGAGCCTCAATTGATGCCCACTGCTATGCAGAAAGTCCACAGAAGATAGGTGGGCACGGACAGATGAGTTACATGAGGCAGGCACCTCTTCCTTGTTTCCAGCCAGTAGCCTGTACTAAAAGACTGTATTAAATATTTTTCAACCATCTCCTTCCTCAACTGGCACTGCAGTCATCACAGAGATGTTATTTAAACCCTGGTGGGAATCAAGGTGCACAAGAAAACGTGATGAGAACTGTAAAAACATTTCAGAGATCCAAGCTGAAATCTCTGTTCATTGAAGTATTTTGCTGCAAGTCAGAAAGGAAGAGGAAGAAGGATTCTAGGGATGCAAATCCCCCTGACAATGTTCCAATCTGTGAATGACCAGAATGTTATCTTACAGCCAACTCATCTATCTACAGCAGCTTTCATCTGAGGATCTCAAAGACCTTGCTTCTATAAAGCAAATCTTGAAATTCCTCTGCCAAGAAGGCACATGTATATTTTACAGAAAAAGCAAACCTACTATTTGTGGAAGACATGAGATGAAAGAAAGGCATGTGTCTGCAGTGGGAACGCAGAAGCAATTTCAGAAACACTAAGCCTCTTCCACAGAAAGGCAGCGGGCATCATTCCTGCAGGCCTTTGCAATTACAGATAAAACCAACATCCACAGCCCTCTGAACACTCATATTTTTGCCTGAGCGAAGGCTCCACTCATTCTAAATTTCCTGAACCACGAGCGCTTCAAGAAATTCATTTTCTGCAACGTGAATACATAATCGAGGGCAATGTCACTGTAATGCACATTCGAAAGCAAACAAAACCAAAAGAGCATTCTGGTTACTCACTTGTCCTGGGACTCAATATATACATAAAGGTGAGGCTCAAAGCACTTGGAAACAATGCCGTGAAAAGGGTTGTCTGGGACCTTTGGCTTCTTTGGCTGTAAGGAAACATTTAGAGTGTTGATTTCAAACCCGCCCTGTAAGATCTAGAAGAAACACTAATGCAAACAGCACAGGAGGATCTAAATCTTTAGGAATACTACAGCCCAGAAGTTTGCTGTCAGATAATCAAAGGCATATGATCAACAGAATATACAAAATCCGTGTGTCCCAGTCTTCCTTTGCTTTTGCAGAGCTGTCAGTATTCCAAGGAATTTTCTTTTCACTTGTAAAATATTCTTACAGAGAAGACTGTTCCATGCTTTTATAACGGATTTCAGCAGAAGAGGCTCAATGCAATTTGCAAATAAGGAAACCTCACTGCATCCTTCCAAAAGTAACAGGACTCCACTAGCCACCTCCGAAATGAAACACAGCAGTTGTTTGGAAGCAACACTGAAAAATCCCTACATTTTAGAACATTAAGGATAATAACTTAAAGTTACAGACTTCATCTGGATGAATTTTATTTAGATAAACAGAACGTAATTACTGGAGTTGGAATTATACAGGCAACATTATAGGATTGCTTTCACTGTGAAACATGTTTCTGGGGATGCAGAGTTCTACTTTAAAATTGAATTTAGAGCAGTAAGCACATATGCCATTTGGGAGTCATCCGATTTGCTCTCAGTTTATACAGTATTTTTAAAAGCCTGAGGTTTAATTTACTACTGCAAAACAACATTTTTGTACATCCCTACAGTTGGGATACATTCACAAAGTCCAACTTCTTATTACCATACTCTACAAAGTGGCCGAGCACATCTCACTGAAGCCACTGGGACTACAATATGCTTAAAGCTGTTATGTTCAAGTACCACAGCTGGACCAGGTCTTTAAGCTCCTCTTTGTTCTACAACTAGATTTTTTTTTAATTGATAGACAATTTTCCTTGTTGTCTGCTGGCAAGCTGACAATCTTTCACCGCCTGCAAAGAAGGCATCAGTGACTCTGGAATGGAATTCTTGCCTCTCTCCACAAAAAGCCAGGTTCAGCTCCCAGCCAATGAAGATATAAATTTTTCCAGTTCAAAAATTTTTTTTTTTAACCAAAGAAAAGCAAATCAAGAGAGCCTAAAGGAGGTACTCTTCTAAATGACAGAGAAGGTGGCACTAGATCATTGGCAGAAATAGCACAGAATAGCTAAGCAAGCATTTCTCAGAAATAATTAAGACTCAAAGACACAAAAATGAATACTAACATGTGGCTGCAAACCTAATATGAGCAAATAGTTTTATGGAGTCCAGACCACCTCTACGAGACTGGCTTCGTTAACCTTTTCACGAACAGCATGACTGGGGAATGTAAGTTTTTACTGTTTTGGGAGAGAGCCACTACCCAGCATCCTCCGTCCCAGCCCCTTTGCCAGTGCCTGCTCGTTTCTGCCGGATGCACACGCTCATCAGAGCTGGGAGGAAAACAATAGGTGGTAATTACAGAAACCTTCCAGTCGCGAAGGTCTCCGGAACAGCAGTGCCAACACAAGGTTGCAGATTCATTATGTTTACGATTCACCAGGCTGGCAGAGCCGAATCCTAGCACAGGACTGTATTTCTGGGAGTGCGCGTGGGTCTTTGCATCATGCCGCTCCCAGCATGTCTGGTAGAGAGAATACTAAATCTTTTAACAGTAGCAGTAAAGCTGTATTTCTGAGTGTGCAATCCTGTCCAAAAGCTGCAGATGTTTAAGCTATTTCCTCCTCGAGTTTGATGGAAATAATAAAAGGTTACTGTTGTCACAGTAAGGAGGTCTGCAGCTGGCCCAGTTTCCTTTCATTACTATCCAAAGTAAACAGATTAAATCTAACAGCTAGGATCACTAAAAGAGGTTCTTTTTAACATGAATTCTCCCCCCCTCACTCTTGTGCTCCCTCTTACACTTGCAAGTGTCCTGAATTCTCAGAGAATTCAAGACTAGAGTCTTAGAAGTGCTCTATCAACCAGAACTGTTCATCTGCAACCCTTCCTTTTCCTTCTCGTCTTCAGCCAGTGAATGCAAAAGAAGATCAGGCCTCCAGCACTAACTCTCCAGCACCAGCCACCAACTGATGACACTTTGAAAGGGAAGTAGAGGGGCCTAAAGGTTGAGGCTTCCAAGCATGCATCTGCAAGACAGGGGTCTGTGGGGCAGTCACTCCTGCAGCAGATCCTAGCACTGAGATGTGGGTATTAAGACAAGGAAAGCCCAGAGACAGAGGGAAACCTCTCCACAGACTGCATTTCACAGAATAGCGCAGTGGATTGGGCGCAGCCTTCACACCAGGAGGAAAACCAGCCTCCTTCCCTACAGGGAGCAAAGGAGCTCCTTTCACAGGAGCACTGAACTGTTTCTGGCCAGGGCAGTGAATTCGACTATTCATTAAAAACAGCCCACAGTTTTGTGTCTCATCTCTTCACCTGCTTGCCAGCACTCCTGACTTCCCAGTATGGCCAATCCCTCATGCCAAATCGGTGCATCACGGCCAACCTTCTTTCAGCCACAACAGATAACTGAAAGAAAGCTCTTCACAAAAAATATCCAAAGCACATAACTCCCCAGGTTCTCAGTATCAGTCTTCTAGATCGCTGATAAAGCCTAACCAATACCACCTCTCCAAGTCATATTTTAACGGAAGGAGCAAAACTTGGCTTAATAGTTCTATTTCAGGACTTCTGCTGTGGGTGGAAGGCAGAGGGCTGCCCTACTCACGTATAAATCTGGTGGGGATGCACTGCAACAAACAGTGCTGATGGAGAGCTACCACCCCACAAAATCTCCAGGGGTGGGGATTCGCTGGTACCTACGGTGCTGGTCACGCATCAGGACACCACCTGTAAACAGCCCGTTTACAGGACTGTAAACTCACCGAACAAAGAGGGTACCAGGCCCAAACAACTTACAACTGAACGCTTAGAAAGTGTCAGTCTGATGAGTGAAATATGGGGCTTGCAGGCTTTGATATCGGTGCCAATTAAAACACTAGTGCTTACTATTCACTCCTTTAACGTTTGCAGAGTGCTTTGGAAACCCAGTGCTTTTACAAGTGGTTCAGTGTTGCTTGCACTGCAGAGGTAACGGATGAAACAAACTATGGAGATAATACAGTGACTGCCTCATTGACAACTCAAGAATTCGGAAGACTTACTCTGTCCGTATCACTTTTCTCAATCACAATTTCATCTGTCTCTGTCCCAGTTTCATCCTCCAGAAATGGGTTGGTGGAGGGAGGTGGCACTTCTGTTTTTTTCTGTTTAAAAAAGAAAAAAAAAAGTTCCTTGCAAAACAGTCTCTTTTGTACCTTCTCGCACACAGCTGCATGTTTTGCTCTACTGAGCCTTTCAAAGCACTGTACAGCAGTTTGTCTCCTCCAAGCAAAGAGGAGGATGCAGAGGGCCAGGTGGTGCCTCTCGATCAAGGCTGGAGCACAGTCCCTCCTACTCCAGGGCTACAGTCTGCCTCCTCCCGCTCTTCTTGCGCCTGCACTCACCCACTCTGCCTGGACTATCCCTCGAAGGGGCATCCTGACTAATATCAAATCTCCATCCTCTCAAACCCCTCACTCCAGAATGTGGGATCTCCATTAAAAGGACCATCAGGACTCCCAACCATTCTTGCAGCTTCATCAGCTGTTAGACAGAGAGCCTGAAAGGGTACCAAAGGCTCAGGAGAAGCAGCAGAGTACTGAGATCTTGCTCAGGAGGCACTGACATGAGTCAGTCCTAAACCCTTTAGAAATACAAGGCTTAACTGCTAACACAGCCTTCAACTGCAGGCTCGAAAACTGTGCTGCTGCAATAAATCCTGAGTTATTGCTCCCGCCAGACTGCTTGTCCCCACTGTGCACTCTCTGGATACCCATTTATAATTATGGGCTTCATTCTGTGTTTAAAAGAGGTCAGATGACTGCATCCAGGGCTTCACAGTCTCCAGGCAGATCAGAAAGGGGGGAGGGGAGAATTTTCTTTATTTCAAGCCGTACACTCCCCTTCTTCTTTTTCTCTATTATAACCGCTTCTGTTTCTACCTTCTCCAGAGGGATAAAAACAAACCAGCGAAGTCAATTTAATTAAAGCTGCAAACTTCGTATGAAATTTGTCAGAAAAATAAAGCCATATTCTTGAGAGATCTCAAATTCAGCCAGGAGGAAAATCTCACAGGACTTCCCTTTTTAATTAGTGGCACCTACTGATCCACAGCAAATTACTAACAGGTCCACCAGGCTTGCCTGGTAGGCTGAATTATCACATCCAAGTAGGTTTCAAGACACCAGCTGGACAGAGCAGTGAACCTCAAACCAGTGGCTCGTGAGCCACACGTGGATTCTGTGCTCCCAGGGCATTTGGCTGGCAGAGCACTTGGCTGAGATTTCAGGCAGAAAAAGCACAGAGATGACCCCAGAGATATTCAGTGAGCTGTTTCTCTTGGCTTTGCCTTTACAATCTACTGAACGAGACACTGGAAGTGGAAGCTATCGGTGCCTCTGCAAGTAAGACCACCCTAACAGACAATGTGGGGTGGAAAGCTGGTACTGTGTGGTAACCATGTGGTAACTAGAAATGAAGAGAAGAGGGGATTTTTAGTTGTGATGTGTCATCAGCATGCAGARAACAAATGTTATAATGCAATCACCATGCCATAATTACCTTGTGGTTCTCTATACCAAAGTGGCTTCAGCTGCAAATAACACAGTGCCCAGGAGAACCGAAACAGTACACAATCAGTACGCTTCCCTTCTCGGGAGCCCTAAGGCAGCCTATCTACCACACTCCGCAAGCTCAAGAATCCCTTTACCCAGCTATAACCCACTGAGTACAGGCACACTTAACACGCTGTGCTGCCAGGGCAAGTCAGAATTTTCCTGGCAGAGAAGGCTGCAGGAGACACCCTTTGCAGTCTCCTATTACCAAAGCTAGGTGTGAGAAAAGGCTTTTTTTCCTCCCCAAAAAGTTGGGGACCGAAGGACTGCTCTTTAGAAATCCCCTTACCACTGTCCCATCAGTCAGAGTGCAACCTGAGAAGCGCTTAGCCAGAAGTCCTTCAAAGTTGGTTGTCCTCTGAATTGCAAACAAAAGCAATTTCACCTCAATCTCCTTTGCTCTTGTGCGCATTATCTTAGCGAGCTCTGTCCTGAAAGGGAGAGGGGGGAGAAAAAAGACAAATGTGTTTTTTTGGATGGAAACATTAATCACCTATGTGCATATGAAGAGAAAGATCCAAAACCTAAGGTTGTAATTCAGTCTATAGTCTCTAGAGAGACACTTTCAGCACAAAATTCAAGCTAATTCCTAAGCTCCTCTCATTGAGCTACAAAACTGCCTTACAGGTCACATTTCAAACACGTAACCACAATTGTTTAGAGCTGTGCGTGTAACAGGACCCCATCTCCTAACACCCCATGCACCACTCCAGCCAGAAAAGCCAGTGCTGTCAAAGCCTTGGCAGTGTCCCCAGCTGGGGTCCCAGAACACAGTAACGGTGCTACTGGGACTCTGGCTAGCATTTCCCCTGGTCTCCTACATTTGCCTTTCAAAGAGATTGGCCTGGGGCAGTCACACCACAGTCAGCTCGTGTTTTCTCATTCAGCCTTTAATATTATTGATTCTTATCTCTGCTAAACTGAAAATTCATTTCCATTTTGTCTCACTCCCTCGACAGTAAACACGGTTTTAGCGGTACTTCTCAGGGTTTTCACTTTTTTTTGTTGTTGCAGTTTTAAAACATGAACAAGCTACACAGATATTTGGAGACAGTCTTTAAAGTCCTTTGTATGTGTGATTTCTTTGGCAAAGGAGAGGCCAATCTTTTGCTTTAAGGCAGGTGACCACGGGGAAGCATTGCGTGTTACCCATACACGCTCACCTCGTGACGTGACAGAACTCCACAGCGATACGCTCCGTCATGCACCACTCCTGGGGGAACATGCGCCCATACTTCTCCTCGTAGTCCACCAGCTGGCGTTTTATCCAAGCATAGCGCCTGTCAATCTTATCCAGCCAGGCGACCTGAATAACACGGAGAACAACATCCTCAAGAGAGGCAGCTGCTAATATTCAGCCTGACTGCTTAATTTTCCTGCAGTTGTTTCACAGAGGAAATTGGGCTATCAATCAAGGTTAACTTGACCGATATTAATAATACTTTGAATGCTAACAGTCATTCTTCAAAATGCTTAAACACAAGCTAGACTGAAAATCCTGCCTTATGTGAACTGAGAGAGCAAATTATGTTGAAAATGAGGATAACAGCACCTCTAAATCATGTAGGTAAGACTGAAAACTAAATCCAATAATAATTCATTCAATCCCACCATTCTCTTTGTTTTGCAGACAGAGAAGTTAAGGTCAGCAATGGGATCAGAAGTCAGGAATTCCTGGATTTTCATGTTCAACTGGTTTTCAAACTCTGGGGTTTGTGTCACCATAAGCCAGAATTCTTCTACAAGAGCAGAGCGGGATCATTCCCCCCCACACCCCAAATTTGTGCTTTCTAGCCAAAAAGGCAAAAAGATCAATTCAAAGAACTTTCTTGAAAAAATGCTATTTTAAATGAAGCATTTTAGTCTTTTTCTGCTCTTTGTCATAAACTATCAAATATAAATCTGAGATGATTATATTAAATAAAACTGTTAGCATCAGGACAAGAAGTTTAAAAAGTATCTACAAAGATTGTTCCACTTACTAGACATGTCTCCCCCCCGTCTTTTTTTAAGGTTTGGGGATGGGGGGTTTGCAACAATCAGAGTTTTCAACCCTTTATGAGGCAGAAAGTATATGGCTAACTTGAATGCATTTGTTATAGGAGGGGAAAACATTTCCAAAGCTGATCTATGAATCTGAGCTCTAAGGAAGGAGGAAATAATCCTGGCAGGAGACCACATTGCCTCCAAAGTCATCAGCCAGTCAGTAACACACCAGCAAGTCGCTGCCTCCAAGCCCCTAGGTCAGGAACACAGTACCAGAGGAAGCTGTGGAAGTGCGAGGTTTGCACATACTACCAGAGCAAAATCCAAAATCCAAATCTGGCTTGCTATGCTTTCCTTACATCTTGGTTTTCCTGGAAGAGGACCAAATACTCAGAGAGGTGTTGCTTAATAAACTTCTTGATGATTTCCTGTTTGATTCTGGGATCCAGGACATTGGCTACTAGACATGCATCACGTAGGACATTGCTGGGTCCACCGGGCCTCTGTCAAAATAAACAGGAACAAATGGTTTAAGGTTAAACAGCCAAAGGGGTGATTGAAAACTGTACTGCATCCAGGGTTATCTTGTTTTTACCCTTTCCCAATACTTTTCTCTTTTTGATGCTTTCTGCTGTTGGACAAACAATTGAGCTCCCTCCTTAACACAGGCAGTAAAGTTGTGTGGCTCCACGGCCAGGAAGCCACCGACCTGCAGAAGTGCAGCCAGCTCCTTCTGCAGAAAAGACCCATTGACCCATGACTTCCGCAAAGCCTTCCACTAGTGTAGATATTCTGAAGAGCAGCTAAGAGAAGTGATTGACAAGTGGGACAAGAAAACTGTTTTCTGCAAAACTGAAGGCCAAATTAATGGGAAAAAAAGCAGTCTAGAGGTGATCAAGTTGCAAAATGTAGATTAGCATCTGATGCTGATCTGTAGTGGCCCATAACACTATATCTGTGGAGAAGACAGAAAATATAATTTAGAAGCATTTAAAAAAATACTCTCTTTTGAAGCTGCTTCATGTGGACACAGATTTGCTCTTTATCAAGAATCTGTTCCAAACAGTTTTCTCTTTTCTGTTAGTTTTATGAAGAAACCAGCAGAGCTGGTACTTTGGAAGACAGAACTAGAGTTTTCTTTGCAATAAATTCAAATTCACACCTACCCTCTGTATCCYTTGCAAGCATTCAGATGCATTATTTGGCTAACCTGTGAAGTGCTCCCAAGAGGAAGCATATTTGGTACCTCAGTCCTAGCCCAGGCTTATATCTGTGCTGTCTGTATAAAGCAGAGACAACAGGCCCCAGCAGACTTAGTGATGGCATGTCACGAAACAGCCCGCGCTTGGCTTTCCCTAAATACAACTTCTGCTTCTCCTAAATGCATCTTTGGTGTCTGACAAATAGCCAGGGACGTGGGCGAGAAGCACCTGGGTCAGACGCTCGGGGAGCAGGACCCCGCTCCGGTCTGCATGGCCGTACGCGCAACGCCCGCTGCGCTCCTCGACTGGCTTGCAGGCCTTACTGCGATAAACGTGTTCAAACAACAGAGCGACTCCGAAAGTCACTGTGACGGGGTCACACTGATTAGCGCTTCCCTCTGGCTGGGTGAACGGTCAGCACAACACTACTTCCCAAGCACACCTCAAACACAGCATGAGAGGGGAAGGGTGTCRTTTCCCTCCCACATTCATCAGAGAGAAACAGGCAGGAACGTTATTGCTATCGCCCTACAGCTTGGGAGACTGGTTTGGTTTCTAAAATAACTCCTGAAACAGAGACAGATCAAAYGTAGAAGTAAAATGAGATAAAAGCAGGTGACAATTACGTCTGACAGGYAACTTCAGCACCGCTGTTCAAGGGAAGGAAGAGGGGAAGGCGCTCTTTACCTTTGTACCTTGCGAAGGAAAGGCTTCTTCAAAGTCCGCCAGGATTTGCTGTCCTAGCTCGTTCTGCGCTGCCTTCACCCTGATGAGGAAATAGGAAGCAATGACTTTGGTGGTGGTACAACAACTTTTTTGGTTCGTTTTCAGCAAACATAACTACAAAATGGACTTCAATCCTAACAGTTACCTTAAGTTTTTTTTTTAAGGAAAAAAAGCAAGCTAAGGAAAAAAAAACAACCCACATTAAGAAGGCCCTGCTGCAAGTCAGTATTTCAGTAAGGGCCAGTTCCTCAGCTGAAGAATCAGCACCGTTCCTTCGATGCCAGTGTGATCGGTTCATAGCAGATCCTTACATCTGTGTGTATTGAACACATTTTATCAGAAGTATCTTTCTAACACATAAAAAGCTTCACAATATCTCAATCTTCACAGTGAATTTTTCACAGTTCCACATACACTGACCTACTTTTAAATGCATCCACGTGAATACTGTTTGGCTGTGGTTGTATACTATAACCTCTTTATGTCTTAAGAAGCATAAAAGAGCAAAGGTATGAAATGGGTGAAAAAGTCTGAACAGACCACAATCTTGCTCTTTATTTAGCTCAGAGAATAAAGCTTCCAATTTCCAGAAATAAAAGTCAATATGCCCTAATTGATACTTCTAGGGAAATGGAAATGCCTACACATACTACAAAGAGCCAAAATAAATAGCTAGGCACTTATATTCCTCTGCAGACCTTGAATTCTTCCATCACTTTTTATTATACTGGAAATACTTTAAGGACTAAACTGATTATTCAAAGCAGTGCATTTTTCCACAGAGACTGATACATTAGAAAGAGTGGGTACATTTACTTTTGTGAAAATGTTTGTACAGAGTGGGGGTAGGCAAGTGAAGAATTTGGATTTTTTTTAAGACTCCTTAACCTTATCAAAGAATGATATACTACTTTAATCTTCCATTTCAGATCCATTAGTAGCAGAAACACTACAAGACAACCTGACAATGTTGGAGAATAAGCTGGATTCTTTAATGGTGCCAAATGCAGAAAATTCTATTCCTTTAAAAGTTAGGGTTAAAATATAACATATTTGTGATTTAACTGTATGTATGACCTGCGTTCGTTATGCAGGATTTATTTATGGGGTTTTTACTTGAAAACCTTCCTGCCTGCAATGTCAAACATAATTCTCACTTAAGCTCTCTGCTTCACAGGAATGTTTGAAAGCTTATATACCCTTTCAGGTATAGACCAGAGTTAATACCTGCATATCTTACTGTAAAACAAAAGGGATTCACTAATATGTTGAAATAGAAGGAGCAGGAAATTTAAGCAAGAAAGAGGAGCCCATCGCAGCAGCCCCAACAGGTATAATCCTGCTTAAGTTGCACAAGGAACTCATGTCAGAAAGCATCACAGAACCAAACCTTTTGACCATCAAAAAAACAAAAAGAAAAAAAAAGAAAAAGACACTAAACATGGACTGAAAAAATAGTATCTTTTAAATAGTCAACAAACAATAAGTCTTTAGTATCAGGAGCCACATAAATGAATGAGATTATATAAACAAATGAAACTATTAGCCCTGGTACTGATTTCCTTACATAGGAGAAGCTACAGTAACCTTCCCATTTGAAACCAGCTGCAGTGCAAAGTACAGTGAAAGCACTGAAAGAAGAGCAGCCAGATTCCTAAGGATTCAACAAACGTAAAAGAGGCCTCATCAGGCAGTTAAAAGCCCTGTCCACAGGCTTTGTTATTTTAGGCACTGATTCAGAAAAGTACTTACGGAGATTCTTAATGGGGATTCTCATATCCTTAAATTAAGAAACTTGCGCAAATGCCTTGCTGAACTGAGGTGTTAAAATTGTTGGGTTTTTTAATCTATCATGCATAAACATCTCCCCAAAACAAACAAGGGAAATGGGTTTTAGCATTTTTTGCATTTCTTGTAAGACATGGATAGGGCAGAGAAATCAAAGTAGCCCAAGGTTTAGGCATGTGTGAGCGACCAGCGTGTGCCTCACTGCCCTCCCAGTAATTATCACTCTTTACATAAGCCCACACACAGACACGCACAATTATTTTTTTTCCATTAACATGCACTCAGAAACATAAAAGTCTTTATGCCACATCTTTGCAGAGGGATTGCTTTAGTTAGAGAACACAGGAAGGCACTTGCTTTAGCCGCTGGAGATTATTGCTCCCCACGGAAAGCTGTGAGCCTTTCAATTCAAAATAATCCTCACGCAAGGGAAATGGAAATTGCAGAGGCTGGAGCCTTGATCCCAAGGCTACCTTCACTTGCGCTCACCATCAAGGACCATCTGTGCGCGTGCATAATAAAGCGTGCGTTTAACCATTTGCAGAAAGCGAATTGCGCAGAAAGCGAATTGCGCACGAAGTCTCAGCAACCTCAGACGCTCGGGGTTTGTAACAGATTTAGGATCTCTTCTGGGGTCCGCGTCATCCAGACGTCTCTCCCCAACCAGACGCCTGCAGCCCGTGTGCTGGGCGACCCAGCGGGCAGCCTGACTCCATGCCACGGGGAATCGCCTTTTCACGTGGCTGCTCGCACGCACCAAGACCTTTGGGTACGTGAGGATTAGTGACTTTTCTCTGACTTGCTCTCACCTTAAAAAACAAACAAACCAACCAAATCTCAAACAAGCAAAAAACCCAACCAAACAAAAAAACTACAACAACAACAAACACTGCTGTGTTTCAAAGGACAGTAAATTGCTAGAAACCACAATTCCTTTAGCCAAAGCTACCAGAAATATTAAACTACGCCTGGCAGTTTGCTGAGATAAAAAGGGGCTGAGCTAGCCTATTTTTCTGCAGTAAACTTATAATTATCTTTCTTCTAAATACTTTCCAGGCTTTTTTCCACTATCTGCTAGGCTTTCCAGACCACTTTCATGGGTGGGTTTGTGACCACTAATTGAATACTCCCTCCAGAGACAGAAAACAGAACAGAAATAAGAGATAACAAAATACCACTATTAACTACAGCAAACACCTTCCAATGCACCATATTATTAGTTGTTTTAGGAACATAACTAGAAAAATATCTGCATTTGGATGTGAATTGTGACATTTTTACATCAATAATCAAGAGCATCAGTACAAGAACCCAAGTCCCTGAGGGTCCAGTCAACTCGCCAATGAATACTTTAAGTGGGGTTTTGTTGGATTATTTCCCAAGGGACAGGACAGGTGGAAAGCAACATTTAAAACACATCATTAGTTTTCACAGCATCAAGGAGCAGGAACCTAAATTAAACACCGTGTGACAAAGATCACATCCACCAGCACCACGCAGGCACTTTTCTTTCCCATGGTTTCCCGTTCATATTTGACTTCAATCCATTCATGGCAAGAAGGAGAGGCTCTTTAATAAAGGAAGCAAGCGAATCCACCCATACAGCCATGTATTTAATAGATTTCAGTTACTGCCCTTCATCTTCACCAAAATCTACTTGCAAGAGGCATTTCTTGCTTTCTCAAATGTCCCAGAGCCTTCAGTTGTGCTATTAAACGAAATTCATGAAGATATCAAACCCCAGCAATTTAACAGTATAAAAATAGTACTACAGAAGTCAGGCAAACTTCTTTTGACGTTTCATGAATCTTGAAAGTATTTTCAAGCAAAGAGAGGAAAAAAGTCAACTCCAAATTGTGCTCTAATAGGTACACGTGTAGTCAAAGTCCAAAGCAGATATTACAGCACAGTAAAGCTCCCTGGAGTAATTTGCTGCCTGGATGTCAAAGCAGTAAAGAGATCCTAGCAACACATTGGGTGTAGCTCTCCTTTCACCCCACAAAACAGCCACTTCTATCACTACCAGATGGTGCAACTCTCACTCTGTAAACACTGGAAGGAAAATCCAGCAGAGGCAAAACTAAAAATAGGAGGAACAGACTTGGAGCTTCTCAGATCCTTATCTTGGAGCGAGAATAAAACAAAGGGAGTTTTCTTCCACGTCCCTGCCAGTCTCTCTCGTGTGACTTGATACCACTGTGCCTTTTAGCAGCAGCATGAAGTTTTTTCTAATTATCACCAACTACAAAAGCAGTAAATAATCTTCCATTAGAAAGGGAAAAAAACACCAGAATTCTGGCCCACGGCTTAAACTACGTGTGGCTGTAAAATGGCCAATGCCAGCAGACTTCTGCCCAGGGCACTACCACTCTGGAAGAAAATGAAACGAGTTATCTTTGAGATGAAGGATTGGAACAGACAACAACTCAAATGCAGAAAAGCGCTGAGATGTGTTTATATCTCTTTAATGTTCATGTTCATTTAAGCAAAGGCTTATGGTCAAGCGCTTTGTTAAACCAAAGGCCCCCTATCTCCCCCTAGATTTAGGGTGGATCTTTCTTTAGCTCAGTCTCATGGACTCCATCTGGGTTTTCTGGAATAGGTATCTATACAATAAAGAAAGTCCAGCAGATTTACATGAAAACGCTACAAACAAACACTTGAACACTGTTTCCATTGCTAAACAGCACAGGCAGCCAGCTGCTGTCTTAGCAAAGGGAATCACCAAAAAAATTAATTACTATGCCTGGAAGGCTCCTTCAAGTACCTCTGTAATGAGCAAAGTCATCTCAGACATCAAGAGGATGGCAGTGCAGATTTGCAGTGTTCAAACATCAAGCTGAAAAGAAACACTGTCAAATATGATAGTATCATTAAGAAGGTTCACCCCTAATGTTTCATCTCAGAGCTGTGCTCAGCACTACTGCAGGGTGTTGAGCAAATAACATGTGTGGCGTAGGGGAAATAAAGCCTGCTGTAAAGCAGGAAAAGTAGGTTTGGGCTCCCAGCCCACCCCAGGGACAGCAATGTCCCCTTGAACAGGAAGGCTCTAGTTCACTTCCCTTGGCACCCAGCTGTCAAGTCCCAAATGAAGCCAAAACCCTAGGAGATCTGGTGGCTTAATCACCACTGAGCCTTCATCTGCTACTGTGGAGAACGGTGGGCTCTTCCTCCTGGAGCTGCACCACAACTCACCAAATTCAGACATGTAACTCCATGCTAGAAAATCAGGGCTATACAAGCTCAAAAGCTTTTTACAAGTGCAAAACTTTAAACCAGTCAGGCATGCTGCATGTTATTTTGGAAAACTTTGTCATTACAAGCCTCAAAACTCAGCAGAATTGGGCAACAGGTACAAGTTTTGGCAGAAGACGCTCAAGGTGCTTGGAATAATTGAGTTTGGCAAGTCCACGAAAAGAAATCCTGCCTGCCTGCTAATCCATGGCAAGATGGAACAGTTCTTGGTGCAGTTCACAAAAAGATCCAGCCCTTTGTCTACTATGCAATTTGACAGCGGTAAGGCACATGTCTGGGCAGAAAGTGGTCCCAAGCACCACTATGTTAAATGCATGTATTTCTGCTTCATGCCAGGTAGCTGGACTATCTCACTGAGCTTAAGAAAGCAGCAGAAAGTATCACCTCAAGATTTACCACAAACACCCGTACACCAAGGTCAGATTAAACAATTTGCACTTCTATAAATTACTCCAGGTAAGCAAATTAAAAGCCTGTCAATGAGAAGTCCAGAACATTTATGAATTACATCCATATTAATTGCTATCATTTAACAGAATAGACCGCTCAAGATTTGAGCAAACTGCATCCAATTTTAACCAGTTTGGGCTGGAAATAAGCTCAAAGGACCATGTCCAGCCTTTACATTCTTGTGGAACTGATTCTGTCTAATGCATTTTCTAACCTTCCTTCCCAGCAGGCAGGCGAGTGCTCAGCATTTGATTATTTTACCTTTCAGAAAGCTGTCGAATCTGAGGAATCCCCATGTATTTGCTGAAGTGCTCTAACACATTCACGACACCTTGGAGAAGGTTGGCAACTTCCCCATATTGTCTCCTCCTGGTCATAGCCCTGTAGAGGAAATTGGAGATTTACAAAGGCAGGTTTGTTGAAAATCTTGGGTGGTAATTCCACAGGTTACCTCATCCTTGCTGGATCATGCCAGTCCCTATTGACATTTATTTTTCTAAAATACACAACTCTTCATTAACATTCCAATACAGCATTACAATTTCATTCAACTGATGCTAAAATAAACCAAGCCAGTATACATCTAACAATGCTTCAAAAAACATAAACGTCAAAAGCAACACTTGGCAAAGAACATGTAAACTACTGAATGCATTCGCTTCCCAGTATGGGTCCAGAGGCAGTAAATGCTGTTTCACTATAACGACCTGAGGTAAGCCATTTGTCATCACACACAAAGTGCGAGTTAGAGCTTCATGGGGAGCAGAATCATTATGCAGAAAAGCTATTAGCCTCAACTTTTCTGTTAATAACTTTCGCAGGGAACTGACAAAAAAAACCCAACCAAGTTTATTTTTTCTTCATCCATTAGATCATTCCAATGGAGACAGCAGCTTAAGTAAAATTTAATTCTAAACACTAAACAACCCAGTGTTCGTGCAGAATTTGCTAAAATCCAAGAACAGGCTGTGCCTGGGTCTTGCAACTTCACAGATGCAACATGTAAAAACTGGATTCCCTTAGCCAGTGTGTTTCTCAAGCATGTTGAAAAACCACAAAGGACTATTAGGAACATGTAGCCTCAACTCCATACATACTACAAGCTGTAAGGCTTCTTTGAACTCATTCCTCTCAGAACTAGAGTAGACCTTTCTGAAAAGAGATTCCATCCCAGTTTAAAACCCAAGACTGATAAGAATCCCCCCAACCCCCTGAAGAGCACATTCTTAATGAGGATACTGGACTGTATTACTCTTTAACGAAGCAAGACTCTCATTCCTTATTACCAATGATCAACACTGCAATTCAAGCAACTGATGCTGCAAACCCTTAGATCTAACACTATAGGTTGCAAGTCACTTTGAGTAAGACAGAAAGGATCAGCCAACAATGACTGCAAGCTATAAGCAAACTTTCCTCCAGAAGAACAAGCAGTTGTCACAGACCTACTCAGAGCACTGCACTGGACTCAAGAACTCAGCAGTAGTGTTAAAGCACCACTAAAAATACACATGCTTACTCCAGTGAATCCACACCCCCTGCCAGCATGTGGAGGTGATTGAGGGTGGTGATGGAGGTGGTCAGATGACGCTTGGCATGATCTAGCTGTTTGATATCCCGTGTGATTTCTTTAACCTAATGAATACAAAAACAAGAGTCTGGTTAAATATCAAGCCACAGCAGCAATGTTTTAAGGAGATGAGAAGGGCTCTCTTCTCCCTCAGGGACTAGAAACACGTTAGCTCTATAGCCAGGCAAACACAAAGACAAGGATACAGGTTCTACAAACACTATCAGATTTTTGATCCAGAACACATGTTCAATAGTGATTACCAACCAGTCAGTAGAACCATAGACAAAAATGTTCTCTCTCTAATGAGAGCTGGAAGCAAAGGTCAGTGTTCCACTCCCTTTCCAAGGCTAGGAAGAAACTGCTACTCACCATTTGTTCTGATTTTTCAGCCTTGTCTTTAATATCCTTAATTTTACCAAAGAGTTGTTGAATTGCTTTCTGGGCTTCTTCCAGAGCCTGGAAAAGAAACAAAGAAGAGTAGAGAGAAAATCCACTCAGTTTTCACCTTCTAAGAACTATACAGTTGCTCCCTTCAGCAACCTGGGCCAGGGCAGTGGAGGGCAGCTGTTCTGTTACAACGAAAATATGGTTAGCACATCAAAAGCCAATACATAAATACTTTTATACTGGGATTTTAATCTGGGTGGACCAATGTTTCAGTGTTCATTTTACAATAATGCTCTGACAAAATCTGATTGAGATTTTCTGTGAAAGCACTCTACATGATATGAACTGGAACATCAGTAGGTTTAAGGTTCCTGCACTGTTTCCAGTGCAGAAAAAATGTAAACGTCTACTGATCGATATGTCTTTAGACAGGGAAATAAAACCTCTACGTTATGACAAACACTGAAAACACTCTTCCTAACGATGATGTTTTTGGTTTATTCCAACCCCCACTTTTAATAGCTATGTTGTATCATTGGTCCTGAGATTAGATGCATCTTCTTACATGCTCTTTAGTGGTTGAACTTCATCTCCAAATTTGGCACTGTAGTTGTTCTAAAGTCAAACCAAGTGACACATGCATTGCTGTGCTGAACAACCATCTCCTATTTATTTTCCTTTCTTTGAACGCCTTACATACAGAACATTGAGTGCTTGCCTAAAAACCTCACTGAATTAACAGCATATGATCCTGTTGAAAAATGTGATGCATGTTTTGTTGATTCCTTTGAGGTGGGCAATTCAGCCCTTCATCCACAGGTGAGAGGAGTGGTTCTTCCTAGGCGCAGAACAAAGCGCACAGGTTAAGCAGTACCCACAAGAGAGTTGAGCACAGTAAGCAAACTTGGTCTGTATTTTTGTACCATTTTGCTGCAAGCTTCTTGGGGTATCCGGTCTCCCTCACACAACCATGGTGTATCCTGACCTCATACAACCAGCGTGAACTTCACATGGATGCAACAAGCAAAGCCGCATGTCCAAAATCACATGTCCAAAATCTGATTTCTGAAGTAACAACACATTCTGCCTTCCCAGTCTGGTAATATTTCCATCTCCAGCTCCACTTTCTTTCCTGCAGTTAAGCAAGCTTCTATTCCTCTGTTTTTATATCCAGTCCCATGACCAAGGTTACAATACTAGCTACAGGATCCTTCAGCAAATAAATTTAACACATCTTCATTTGGAAATGTAAGAGCAAACTGTCCGCCAGGAGGTTTTGCTGGAACATAGCTGCATTATAATAAAAGCATAAAAGTTGGAAACATTTTATAATTCATTCTCCAGAGGGGAAAAAAAAAGTCTCCTCTGAAATATCTTCTGAATCATGTGAAAGTTAACACTTTATCTATTAGTGTCACACAGCTACCATATAGCATACTCAGTAAATGAACTGAACACTTAAATGTGCTACAGGGACAGCTATATTAGGAATGAACACCACCACCTTTCTTCTAATTTGGCTGCAGCCTAGTCACTATTTAGAATAGTTGTATTCCATTCAAAGACATGTGGATTAAACATAAACCAAAGAACTAAAGAATGCCCTTTTCAACATATTTAACTATTGTCTCTGTACTGAGTCCCAGACCATAGCAGCAGCACATTACTCAAGTGGGCTATTAAGCAAGCACCAAATGCCCTGCATATTCTGAGATTTGGATGGGTCTGTAGAAGAAAAAAATCAACCTGAAGATCTTCACAGATGCCAGCTGCTATGTTTCCCTTTGCTTCAGCACTACTGTTAAATGCTAATTTCTCTGCACGATCCCAAGGAAGGTCAACGGAGCTGCTGAATTCTCTAAAAGAAGAGACGAGGATTTAGCCAGTCCCCTCCAAAAAAAGAAGTTTCTCCAAAAGGAGACATTATTCAACTAGCCTCCTCCATCTCCAAAGCCGAGGCAATCTCACACAACTCATTCAGTCTTTGGATCACCTCAAACCAACTTTCAGGAATAGACATTTGTTTGGATCACATGTATGTGGACAAACTATTGGGAGATACGCTAAGGAGAGTCAGTCATAGGAAGCCTGGGAAGATCCTACAAGCCAGGCGGCACACAAACCAACACAGAACACTCGGTAGGATCACTCCCAAATTCGCAGCACCAGCTGACCCTTCTTAAACAGGTCTCTGATCTCCCTCTCCTCTCCCATGTAGAGCATTTTTTTCAAATACAGGCTCAGACAATAGTCACAGCAGCTCTCGTTTCTGACACAACCGCCAATCTGCATGCTGAGGCCTTCAGCCATCCATCACAATCCTTTCTTTTGGGTGGTAGCACCTCTAACCTGTTCTCCAAAAAAGACAGCATGAGTTCCTACTTTAAACATCAATATTCAACTCAGAAGGTCATTCGTTCTCGATAGCCTTCAGAGACCAAGATCTGAGTAAAGAACACAGTGAGCAAGGATTCCCATCTTGGTTCTTCGGGAGGGTTTTACTTTAAAATCCCTATCCACCAAGGTAAACTGTCTTATCCATTTTCTTCATAAGATAAAATATCCTCTGCCTGAATACAGGGGCCTTTTCCAAAGTTCCTGCACCACAATTTATCCTCAGAGACTGGTCCAAAGCAGGCCCAAAGAGGTTTTCTACCTGTCCACATAACAGCAGTTTCTCTTTTGTTCGCTGTTAAGGAACCACATTCAATCTACGTCTTTAACAGGTCAAGGTACTACTTAATAATATTGTGACAAAAATCAGTGGGGACTCTTTAGAGGAAACTGATTTATACCTGAAGAGCGAGTTCCTACTGCTCACTGCGGTGAACACGCAGCACGCGCCGCAGCGGGCAGACGCCACACCTAAAACCGTCACGGGAACCCTGACCAAATTCAGATGGGATGGTATTCTTGCATACTTAAAACTGCCAGAAATAAGGTGAACTGGTGTCGTCCCCTGGTCCTGACACTTCTTGCTTTTACCTCCTCCCAGACAGTGGGAACACACAAGTGAGACGAGTGCTCTGCCCCCGTATGATGAATTAAAGAGGTCTGGTCTCCTGCTGCTTTGAAAAATAACAGGGCTGTAATTTGGGGGAGAGGAGAGGATAGGCAGGAACAGCAGCTGCTGTTCTGTTCAACTTTTATATTGCAGCTCTTAGAGAAAGGTATACATTCCCAGAACTGTTAAAAAACCCACACAGAAAACTCAACAGCAAACTTAATGGACTTGAGTAAACTAGAATTGCTCATAAACACTAGTTTCATTTCTTAAAACTTGCTTCCAAATATTTGCTTAGCCATTAAGACATAAATCTTCAACTAATTCAGTAGCTACTCTCAAAAAAAAAAAAACAAACAAAAACAAACAAACAAAAAAAAACAACCCACCAACCTGTATATTCCTTATTTGAGCTGGAAGAAACTAATTCATTAATGTGCTCTATTAACGTCCTTGGGTATTTTTTTAATATATATAATTTACATTTAGAGATGAAAACATTTTTTTCAAACATACATATGATCTGCTAAAATTAATGCTGGATGAAAATTTATTATTCTTTTAGCCGGAAGAACACTGTCAGATAAATCTGATGGAAAACTCAGAACCGAATCAAAAGCGTTATTTGTTGGACAAAGCCTACCATTAAACATTCCTATGGTTCTTTCTAAAGAAACCAAATAAAAGTTTTAGGCTGTAACATTCCAACTGCAGCATTTGAAAGTAAAGTACTGCAAGCAGAGGGAGGAAATTAAAATAACCAATAATGGAAAAAAATAAGTTCACCATCCTGGTCACGTCAAAGACAGAGTAAAGCAAAGAGAGCACAATCAATGAAACACTAACTTATTTTTTTATAAAAACATCTTGTATTTGATAAATGATGTTCATTATTGAGGGATAAAAAACCAACATCTAAGATGTGAATATAGGCCTAATTATTCAAGGTCTAACACAGAAGCTTGTTACATTATCTAACACTTATCCTTTCTCCTGTAAAACAGGAAACGGGAAATTGCAGGCATTGAGAGACTACCCTTTATACTTGGTAAGAGTGCATTTTCTTTCCAGTAAATTCAGTCTTCTACACGCAATAACTGCTCCCTTTAAGGCAGTGAATCATGAGTTTTAAAAGCACTTTCTTATTGCTTTTTTTATTATTATTTTTACTAATAGAGGATTTATTTTGGACAGAAATTCTAAAAACAAAACAATATCATGAGAATCAGAACTACTCTTAATCTGACGTAACTGATTTATGTGGTTAACAATATCTGCTAATCTTCTGCGGCTTGACACAGGGTTCACCTTGCATTATTAATTCACTGGTTTCCTCATCAGTGCAACTGGGAAACGTGTGTCTGTATGGTACCCCAAAGGGCTTACAAATGTTAAGTTATTGTATTTCCTTTCCTAAAATAGCAGGTCATTTCAGGGGCAGAGGACCACTAATAAATAAAGAGACTGGATACATAATCTGTTGTGGTTATGTGAAACAAGGATGTTGAAATTAAGGTTGCGATGTACTGGAAAAATACCATATGACTCTAATCAACAACTGAGCCTGCAAGCTACAATTAACCCATCAGCATTATTTATTACAACTTCATACAACCTCCGCGGTCCCTGAACTTCAGGCACCAGCTGAGAAATACAGCATCGAAAGGACGCTGCTGCCCAAGAGAGGCAGGGGTATCCATCGGCAAAGTCTCAAGAACAGCCACTGTTACTCGGAAGCATCTCCTTTAGTGTTTGTCCTTGGGGCACCCTAGCTGCTCTGACAACAGTAAATTTAGGAAAGAGGGCAGAACCAGCAACGGGGCAAGAGAATCTAGCCAGAGCACTCGTACAAGAAAGGCTTTGGCTACGTATCACCTGTCCCCTTCTCTGGTTGTGGCGTATTTCTGATCTGTGCCAGCACGGGTTCAGGAACACCTTCCGGCCGCGAGGGAAGCAGGCGAAGGTGCCTCCGCGCGGCACTGCCCAGCCCCAGGGCCTGCAAGAGCAGGGCTTCAAAGCAGACTTTCTTCAGCCAGTTCTGGAGGGGAGAGGGGAATCTTCCAATTTAAGCACAGGACGGATTTTTAACTAGCTCCATTTCTCAGGCAATTTGCATTTATACAGCGGAAGCTCTCCCGCTCTTGCGTAAACAGCAGCGATTAAATGTAGGCCATTGAGAGCTAAGGCATGGGAGTTGGAGGACCCAACTCTGTAGCTCAGAGCCRGAGCCAAGGTAAGCTGGACAGGGCTACACAAGTTTTCATTAAATTCTTCAAAGCAGAGAGGGAAAAGCACAGCAGACTAATGAACTACAGCTCTTCAACCTTCTCCACCTTGAGATGCAACAGGAAAACAGTCCATCCAACGCTGCAGTACAAAACAATTTCTTTAAGAGTAGAGTTAAAACAGGAATTTCTTTAAAAAAAATTGCCTAAAGAATATACTTGGCATTATCCCAAGCAATTTCTAAGGTCAATCTGCACATCATCAGTTCTGGCACCTGTTTACATGAGGTCTTCCACACAGCAACAGGCGGAAGGAAAACACCCCCAAGCAAGAGGTGGGATGAGGTCAAGTCTAGCAGAAAAAGTGACATGAATTTTTAATTGACTAGATTTTGAAGTGATGCATCCTTTAAAAGTCAGGGTTCTAGTCACTTACAGCAACACACAGATTCACATCAACAAGAACAAAAACAGCATTAGCAACAATATTCAAGTCAAAGAAAAATTTGGGGCATTACAGTGTCTCTCCAAAACCCCATGGCCGTAGCAAATGGGGGACGCGGCATCCTCCTTCCCTTCCCCACCTCAGGCACAGCTCCTGCTGCCTCATCCTTCCAGTGAGGCCATGACATTCCCTTAGTGGGTGTGTGATTTCTAAATATCTCTTTATTCATCCCTGTGCACATAAACAGACGCTGACATGTTAGGAAATATGCAAACAAAGGAACTAAGAGAGGCCTGTGTGTTACTACAAAATGTCGTTTAACTGGGGAAAGAGCAAACCTTCCGAGGTATTTTGCTTGCTTGGGAAACTCTGAGCTTGGGAACTACTGAATTAACGTTGTTCTGTCCCCAGTAACGGTTAAAATACCTTGATAGTTTCCATATGCTTACTGGTGTTGTGCTAGAAACACGCTAGTTTTATTTGATTCTAGCCAATATATATTTCTATTGGATGTTATTACCCACATCAGAAAGCTGTCCTCTACTAAGTATTTTATAGACACTTGACATCTGCCAAATTCACAGCATCCAAATGTATTTTTAATGTTACAAATTGGGATGTGGTCAGGATGCTGAGAATTTAATGCTCCTGGATCTATCCCCATGCTTGGATACAGGGTGTTAATGCTCCTTTCATTTGCTGCCACACTTACAACCCAGATCAATGAAAATCTAGACCATGCCTAAAAATAAAGTTCCCATCCCCAACTCTCAAAGGAGCCTCAGCTGCAGAGATTTCAAAGAGACCCTTGTACGCTGCGACCAGCCTAACAATTTCTGCCACTAAAACCTCATACAAATGAGTCCCTCCGGTTTGGGAAAGGCTGGAAACAGATTTTGAATCTCAGTCTGATTTCATTTTATAGAAAACTCTTAAGTTTTTACAGCTAAAGATAAATCACTGCAGCCAAATCCAACAGAGTTTGTCTGTGAGGCTGTCTGCAGCCCTTTGCTTCACGCCCCTGCGGCAGCGGCACGTCTCTTCTTGCCGTGCCTCTGCTCTGGGCGCCGAGTAACTAACTACCCTTGCCGGGCGCACACCTCCGCGCACCCTCCGCTCCGGCACATGGCCACGTGCTTCATTTGATCTGCAACCCTACGCACTAAATTTTTGCCTAAGAAGCCTGTAGTCTGGCTGTCTGTCTGTTGACAAGTTTGCACACTGCAGGCAGCATTTCAGTCATATCTGCAATATGGGAGCCACGTTTGAATTACGTGGGGGGTAAGTTTAGCAACTGGCCAAGTTGTTGCTTCTCAGATTTTGCAAGATGAATTCATGCGCAGGTTAAGGCCCTAGAGGCCAAGTATGGGGAGGAAAAAATGCGCAACCATATCATGAACCCTACAAATAGGGATTTATAAATGGAAATGATGACAGTTCATCAGACATAGGCATGGAAGCAACACAGCTGGAATAAACGTTACCATATGGGACACACCGAAAAAAAGAGAAAGAAAGGAGAGAGATCAAAAAAAAGAAATCCGTAGTATGACAAAAACTCCTGTCTGTTGTCAAGATTTCTATTTTCAAGTTGGGCTTCTTGATTTGCTGGCAACAAAAACAAACAGCACTGGCTGTGGAGCAGCCCAGTCTCACTCTGCAACTTGCAGTGCCTTTAACACCATCAAAAATAAAGCATGTCTTCTGCCAGCACAAAATGCAACCCCTTTTCCAGCCTGAGGCTACAGGACAGCGACCTAGTGCATTTATTGCCTTTTGATATAGAAGCACAAGAGAAGGTCAAGCTCAGACTTGCTTCTGCCTTGAACTGGGCTTTGCAGCAGATGGCAAAAGTTATGCCTGACCTCTTTCTACAGTTGCAGAGGCCAGTTTTAATGGCCAGTAGCCAAAAGGATAATAAACAGCACTATTTCTTCTTGGCACGCCATTCACCTGAAACCCTTTTCAATAAACATGTATTAGGCTAGGAAAAGCTTCCTGTGTCTCTTAGATGGGAAGGACATCATCCAACTGTCATAATTCACTTGGGAAATGACTCTAAATGAATCTCACTTTGGATTTATTTTGGCAGCTCAACTTCTGTTTATTATTCATTGGCTACAAAAGCTTAAGAATATTATGGGACTCCAGTCACTGGACTGAAATCTTCTAGAATCTAGGGCATGGCCTCTTTTTTTTTTTTAAATACAATTACACAGCTGAAGACACAGTATTTAACCCCCACCCCCTCTCCACCTCAAAACACAAAGTAAAAACTAACATTTGTCTGTTCATATTTCAGAATAATGATCTGTTCATCAGAAAACAGGAGATAAAGTTTAGCCATGTAGGAAAGTATCATTAAGAGACAGTGCCTGCAACATCAGGGATTGTGGCACAGAAAAGCCCCCAAATATTTTTCAGACCTTAGGCTTAATTAGTTATTAAGAGATCAAGTCTTATCACGATTTTCCTTGCCCTACTGCTCACACAAACTTAGTCAATGCTACCTCAGCAGCAGAGCTGAGGCCCCAGCATTCGGGGTACTGTAGATGCTCCTCCATGCCAACCACACATGCCTAGCTCATGCACTGCAGCCAAGGAAGCAGTGTGCAACTCGATGTCTGGAAGAGAGCATTTATTTGAATAAATGCAAAAATAAAATCAAGTACCTATAGTAGGTGATCTGAAAGCACTGACTACCTTAGTTTAACTTAAAACATAACCTGTAGCCAAAGAAGCTGTCTCCACACAAACAGGTGGAGGTAGGAGAAGAGGCTGAAGCAACAGTGCTGCTTTTTAAGCATGTTTACGCAAACGGTGCACAAAATCATCTCTCTGCCGGCCAGGCTGACGCTACCTGTTATGCAGCACTTGCGGAGCTGCGGAGAGGCGGCGCTGCCGGCTCTGGTGACACTACCCGCCAGCCGCAGCGTTCGACGAGGCTGGGAGGAGGGAGGGCAGAGCAGGGCCCTGCGCTGCAGCTCCGGACACCGCTAGCTAAGAGGGGCACTCGGGCGGCAGGGGAGTACCGCGTTCCCCGCCGCTGTCCCCTCCGCCACAGGCAGCACCTGCAGCACTCGCTTCCTCCGCTCACCGTCCATCTTCATCTCTTTCTTCCTCCCTATATTGATTCTACAAAGTGTTTCCTGATCTCTATTAAAAGAAAGAAAAAAAAGCCGAGAGAGAAAGTATTTCACATCCTTCCATCTATGACCTTGTCAAACCCAATAACCCATGGGCATTTTTCTATGCCAGACGCATCCTCCTCCTTCCACAGGCTTAAGCACTGCCAGACACTGCAGCACACACGCAGGGCAGGGAACGCCGTCTGAGCCTCACCGCAGCTGCAGAGCTGAGACGTGTTTATTTTTATATGCAATGAGAAAGGACAGCAATGGTTACCAAAGTACGGGATGGCTAATTAAACTCTCTACTGCTGCGCTGGGTTGAGGCTGGGCAGCAAGAATATATTTGTATTCTTTAACCACAGCAGCTGCCACCTCTTTTCTTGCACTCCTGTAGTTAAGAAAAAATACATTACTGTTCTCAGGGAGCAAAGCAAAGAAGTGGGAGCCAAACAAAGCAAACCAAGTTATTAGACTAGTGTCTTCAGCCATGAGACACGTGTAAGGCTCTCCCAGTCCAGAACACATTCATTTCCTCTTTTTAGTTAATACTTTTTTTTTTTTTTAGCACCAAATGAGCCAGGACCCTAATACACTAGGAGATACTAAATGATAAACCAAGTTGCAGATATACAGTCAAAGGGTTAAAATAGTCTGAAAATACAGAGGCTACTTTATTACAAAGACATTTGGCTTGATAGGTGAAGTAACTTCAGCCAAACAAACAGCAAAGGCACGTCAACAACTGTCAAAAAAATTATAGCCAGCCCATGTAGAGGGTTTGGCAATAAACAGAACTAAAGAGCGACAAATAAAAATGCACGGAGTACCTTAAACGCTTGGTGGAAAAATCTATGGGAACTTTTTATACTACACCCTAGGGCAGAGAGGAAAGTATGCCACAACTGGACTACAGCTCAGAGCAAGGTCAGTCCAGACTTCAGTTCAGCAGCAGATCTGAGAAAAACCTTACGAAGGAAAAATGGGAGGGCGCTGGCTCCCCAGAAAACGCAGGCGCAGCCCAAGCCACATATCGTTACAAGCGAACCGCAGCAGCTTCTGCATTCCCAGCCTCTCCCAAGGCAGCAGAAATAGCCCCAGTCTGGGACTCCCAAGGAAAGTTTTGTTACACCCTGCAGTGGAATGTTCCACCCACGACTGTTGTTTCCTCCCAGAAAAGGATCATTAGTGAGATAATTTCTGAAGTTAACAGTATTGTCTACACACTTTACAGAAATATCGCACCAGGAAGGGGAAGCCAATGAGCCAGACTATTTTAAGGCTTTTGCATTTGGAGGAAATTCTAGGGCAAAATTTCAAAAAGGCAGATGCTTTGAACTGAGAAATGTTTCGCTCTATGGAGAAGAGGGCATTCCAGTCTTCAGAGCCGTTTAAAAATAAAGTCAATCAAATAAATACGGCCCCAGAAGAGTTAGTTAGATTTAGAATCTGCTTTTTCAGCCACTAAATACTATTTCGTACGTACATGTGTATGTGATCAAGACTATTTGGGAAACTGCTTAAAAGTTAGACGGACTACAAAAAGCTGCTCTTGCAACCCTCTCATACACACAGCTCACCTAGAAGACTTGCTCAATCGTCTTGACCCACATGAACCGCAACATTACACCTGTGAACACTATCAGGCAGCCCGGACAGGAGATGGACCGCAGGGAGTGCTACTGCTAAGCTGCAATTAGGACTTGGAACTTGCTAAGCCCTGGGTCTCCTTTTCCTTAAGGAGCACGGAGAGCGCATCGCCATAGCTGTAAACTACAGTTCACCCTGGGTCTGACTGGGATTTAGGTTGCTCTGACTGGAAGAATAACATGAAGCACTACTCGGACATCCCTCCTCCTGCAGCACTCCCTTACCATCGATTAACAGCAAACGAGGATGTTATCCTGTCTCAAAACCAAGGCTGGGCTCCCCTCTCCTGGCCAGCCGTGGGAGGTGCAGCTCTCAAGAAGGCCGACTGAAGCACCGCTCCTCAGCACGAGGGGAACCCCCCCTTGCTGGGCTCTCCTGTTAAATAACCCCTTCCTCAGAGGCAAAGAAACCTGTTAAAGGTCAAATAGCCTTAGTTCATCTTCCAGAAACCTGCCTGGTATCCTCACTTGCCAAATACACTATCATAAAGAGATCAGCTGATGATAACTCCCAGGCCCCAGCGCTCTGGGTGGCACTTGAAGCAGCAGCCTGCATCAGATCCCAACTCTCCTGCTCAGCAATTAAAGCTGACAGGAGATGGAAAAGACAAGGCCGAGGCTCCCAAATCAGCTTCTCCCCCCACAGCGCACATTACTGTCTCATGCACAAGGACAGAAGAGACAGCAACCGCTCAGGTCCACAACCCTGCCTCTACCCAACATACCCGAAGGAGGTATGGGGTACAAGCGAGAGAACTGGGCTCAGCAGGGACCCTCACCTGGCTCGCTTTGATTTAAACAAGGACTTTTTTTATTTACCACTGCATCCAAGGTTTCTGTTTCTTTATGAGGGAAGTGAAAGACTGAAAGGATGTTTATAAAAAATGTATTATTTATTCTCCAGACAAGAATGGCTCTTTTAGCTCTGATACCACGCAGCCAGTTTGCATCGTATGTTGCTGGGAAAGGATGCGACTGAAGGAAGTCTTTTGGAAAACTCCTTCTAGGTCCAATCTTACAACAATTACCTAGCACCCTGAGCTCCCTCTGAAATTCAAGCGGCTGCAACAGAGTTCGTATTCCCTTTTTATTTACAAAGCACACTTTCAGGACAGACTCGCATAGTTCTTCTTGGGTCTCAGTGTGTCGAGAGATGCAGATATGTTAAAAAACAGGAATGGCTTCTTTAAAAGCTAGTCTGCTGTGAGTAATGCATACTACAGGCTAGAGATCTCATATGGTAAGAAACCACTATACATGGGGAAAGGTATCTAAAGTTTAAGCTTTTTGCTGTGGCTGTTTTAAAGCTTTGTTTCAAACCTATCACAAGAGCTGGTTGCCAACTGTTTCTTGATTAATCAGCAGTGGTTTGCAGTTGTGGTAAATGCAATAAAATGCATTCTTCAGTATGGGCTTCCTAAGGGCAAGGTTCACAGGATCACACTGTCTATCCACGTGTATGCTGCACTAGTATTTCACAGGGAAGTATGGGTCTCGGAGCTACTGATTTCCTACAGATTTAATGAAGATAAAAAAACAGTCGAAAAGAGAACCTATGTGTGCTCCCCCACAACAGAAAGGTTGCAGCTTCAGCTCTACCCTGCCAGCACAGCAGAGAGCCATTAGAACAAGACCCTGCGGAGCAAGGAAAGCCCCTTCAGACAGGCCCAGCTCAGGACAGCCAGCGGCAGCCCAAGCTTTAAGAACAGAGAGAGGAAAACATGGAAAGAGATCAGGGGAACAAATGAAAGGGACACAGCAGCTGTCACTTCCTCAGATGGGCCACTCGTGAGAAACAGAAAAGACAAGCCTGAAAAAGGTAACAAGGAATTAACCAGGTACGAATTAAAGGAAAACCTTCCCTAAAGTCCACTTTATCGCAGGACCATTCAAATTACAAACTACTACCAGAAAAGGTAGGGAAAGATCGGTGTTGCTTTTGCTGTTCAAGTTTACTGCTGTTATCAAAAACACCCTTACAATAGCATAGACTCCATTCCTAGCAGAGGATCTGCTTTTCTTAAGGGCACCTTGCTTTCAGGTATTTTGTAACTAATTCTTACCACACACTGGAAAATGAAATCCTTCCTTTCCAAGTGGGGGAAGATAGGCCTCTCATGCTATAAAAACTTAACATTTCTGTGTCCTTGATTCCAGTGAACATATGCTGGTGAAACAAAGGCACTCTTCAGCACAAGAACAGGTGGTTGGTGCTAAAGATCAAGGTTTTAATCCCCACAATCTGATATCAACAGGGCTGTCATGTGATTAAAGGCTCTCTCACTCCCCCCAGCTAGCACGCAGGATGAATTAAGAGACAGTAGCACAGAGGATGACAGGAACAGCAATTGTTTCTTCCAAGTTTTTCTGCTGGATTCTTGAGAGCCAAATATAAAATGTCACCTCAAACTGAAATGCTATTTAAGCATGCCCCGGTGCTGTAAGACAACCTGTTCTGCTGCCAGCCCTTCCAACCTGCTAACATCTCAGGCCTGAAATTACTGACGCTCCTTTATTGCTTTAAACTTTGAGGCCTAGTTTCCTAAATCCTGCCACTAACAGTCCTGTTCCAGCAGTTCAATATGAAATCCATGTATGAGTGAAATTGTGGACTTGGATCAGAAACGCTCAAAAGGTCCACAGCACTTCAAATACAAACAACTTTTCTTAGTAGGGAACTAACATTCTCAGTAACTGAATGATTTCAGTATTTGAGGAAGTCTGAAAGTGGGAAAAAACTTATGCTCCTGGGAGACTGCCTGGCCCTAGCACACAGTCTGTGCATCTGCAGGCTTTGGAGTCTTTTTTAAAGGGCACTTCTACCTTGCACAGCAAAGTGAGGAAAAAATAAGAGCATCTACAACTAAGTACAGGAATGCTTGTGACTAACTGCAGTTCCAGACCACTTGAAAGGTGCCCTGCACAGACACCACACACATGCATGTTTAAAGGATTTAACTTGGACAGAATTTTAATTGGTTCCTTTACAGCCAGACTAAATGAAGGGCTGCACAAACAGATCTGCCTCTCCAGCACTTCAGAGGAGGATACTGTCCAAAACTGTCTCCACATGCTGTGGAGAACTTCAAAGGGAATAAAGAGTGAGAAAGCACAGCTCTAACTAGAGCTTGCCAAATTTCCATAGTACACGGGCACTTTTGTCATCCTGCATGCA
Organism: Apteryx rowi; assembly: GCF_003343035.1. NCBI lineage: Eukaryota > Metazoa > Chordata > Aves > Apterygiformes > Apterygidae > Apteryx > Apteryx rowi. Next base: position 135,774 of record NW_020449697.1, on the reverse strand, counting down.
CAGCCGAATGCAGCACTGCTTCTTCTACGTCTCTCACCACGTTCACATCTCCGATCTGCAAGCCCTGAAGGAACATGGGGCAATTCTCACCCGCAGCTCTTCTCATTCCCTCTTTTTTTGCATTCTTCTCTGAACCTGTCACCCTTGTACATGCCCAAAAGGCTACAAGAGCACCAGCTTTCCCTGCTACCACCAATCATATCCAAACTCTCCCCTCCAAGTACTGCACTAGTTTCCACTCCCACCTCAATCTCAGTAACTGCCTCCCCACCCGACTTCTCATCCCTGCACAGTGATTACAGGCAGCACTACTCCCAGGCAGGAGTAGCCAACCTGCCCTCCCTTACACCATCTCCCAAGCACATCCCCAGTTTAGTAGCCGTACGCAGTGAACCATGCAAACACTGAACTAGTTCTGCTGGGAGAGGTAAGCAACCCACATTTTTAACAGCAATATTGAGGCATAGGTAAGTGAAATAATTCACTCAAGGCCACAGACTCTTTGGCAGAATTAAGATTAGAAAAAAATAAAAACAAAAACAAAAAAACCCTTTTATTTCTAGCCCCAGACTCCGTGTATTCTCCTCCAGTGAAGTAAACTCTCTACATCTTTGGGAGTACAAAACTGAAGAAATAAGGTTGGAAGTCAGCCAACTATGAATGTTTTGATCTCGGTCCTTTTTCTGTTCTCTGTGCAGAGCAGTTCTTTTCACCACTTCCTGCATAGATTTGATGTCCAGATTGCACAGAAATTCTTCTTTTAACACAACAGATTTTGCATGAAAAAAATTGTGAGATTGAGGCTTTCAGGGGCCAAGAAAGAGCAGATATACTCTGATTGCTACTGCAGCAAAAACTGGAAAAATGCAGGCAGGCTTGCTGGTAAGGGAACGATTGTCCCTTCCCAGCAACCCGTTGTTAAATCTAGTATTAGAAAGATAGACCACTGTTGGTACTGAGGAAAGCAGCAAGACTGACAACTCAAGACATTAATGTTTCTGGTCTAAAACAGAACAGATGCGGGAAACAGTGGCACTGGGTGATGCCTCACTATCAGATAAGACATAGACCAAGCTCAGTGTTCACAAACAGGCCATGATGCTCAATACTGTACTCTGAGCACACACATTTGTCACGCAAAAGACAAATGAAAATCTGATTGCTGAATGATTCATGCAAGATGAACGGGCAGTCAGTCATTAGGCTTAGTCACTAATGACGGAGGATATTTAAACAAGTGACCTAGTTAAAAGGCTAAATATCCTTTTATTGATCCTTACTCAATAGCAAATGTGCTTGCATCTGTTTATTCCTGTTCATTTGTAATTAGCTTCACAGTGGCGCAACTGTGAGCCTGCTGATTCTGCTTCTGATTTTTAAATCAATTTCTCATTCACTTCCCTTTGCAGAGTGATCAGAAAGCATGTTAGAACAGCTGTTCAGTGAGCAGCTCACAAAGTCATCAGTGCAAGAGACAGCAAAAACACCTCTGTAACAAAGAGAGCAGGTTTCTGCCTGCCAGAGCCTTTCCCCAGTTTAGCAGCACAAGATGAGAACCTCTGGCATTTACCGGGATGAGATGCACATACCTGCCTGCCATCCTGTCCCACATTGGTTTGTCCTCTCACTACAGTTCGAATGTTGTCATCCAGCCTCCTGGAGAAGAGAATCTATAATGTCAAACTCATTCTCTATATGCATGACTCGAGCAGTTTGTAGGAATCTTGAGAGCTAAAAAAACCAAATGAAAAAAAAAGCTGGTGCTACCAACACTAAATTTTCATTTATTTCCCTCTCTACAGGACATCAATACCTTATGTAATTTAAAAATCTTGTTGCAAAAATAAAATCTTATTTCCTAATTTAATCAAGGCTTCTTGCATTTCTCTTCCGTTAACCAATAACTTCAGCTTTTCTTCATCAATTTCCATTTCTTCTTTTCATATATTACAGCACTGACTCAGTCTTTTCAGGTTGGCAATGCCAGACTGCATAGACAATATAAGTATTTCCTGTACACTCACACTTTTACATTATACTCATTGTACCAAGAATGACCATAAAAATATGTAATGAAAGAGTTTTTACAATTGCTAATTTGACCTCACAAGCAGGCAATCTGGTTGCTGATGATTTATTCTGGATTTTTTTTTTAATTTTCTCAGCCTTCAAACTGTACTAAGATTTGGTACTTGTTGATTCTTAATTCACTGCCTTTCAAAGCTCTGCTATACAACCCACCAGCTAAGATCCCTGAAGGAACCGTATTACACAATAGGGGCAAAGCAAAAAAATTAAATAAATAAAAATTTACAATGAGATATTTTCATCCCTTCCCCACTCTTTGCCTACTGGATTTGAGCTTAAACCTATCCACATCTTCCAAGCAAATTATTTCAGATTAGCTACAGCACAAAAACTGTATTTATGTAGCCTTGGTGACAACCAGACTACTCACCACCTGAAACAATGAAACGGAAAAATTTACCTTATTTTCAATCTGATTTTGTTCACAACTTCATCGATGTTTGCCAAAGACTACAATATGAAAAACAAAGAGAAGTTAAAGGGCAAAAAACTCTATTGCRGTATACATCAACTGTGATACCTAACACGTTCTCATGTATGGTACTTCACAAGGAGGAGAGCAACGACTTCTACTTTACTGACAGAGGAACTGCAGGGCATCTTAGCTGCTCTTCAGGTCACATAATGTGCAGGCTGCAGCCCTGCTGGTCCCGGAGGCTCCCTGGTTCCCCCTCAGCCCTGAGCAAGCAGAGGGCAGCCCTCCTCTCCCCCTCCACTGCCTGAGCTCTGCCTCAGCCAGCAGGAATTGCTCCCTAAATGCCATAGTGACTGTGACCTCCAGCGAGCAATGGCAAGACAGACCCTCCTGCAGAGCCTGGACACCCACCCCACCAGGGTGGAGGAGGCCTAGCTGCTGCTGGAGCTGGGAGCAGATAGCTGCCCCCGAGAAAGGGAAAAAAAGACAAATCAGCACCACCATCAAGCTGAATAGGAACTGCTGAAAGTCAGAACCCAGTGCTGCAGCAAGTCTTAAACACAGTAAAACCTGTGAAGGAGCTATCCCACAGCACCCAATCTTTAGCTGCAGAAACACCTCCCTTCCTCAATCGCTTAGTCCAAAACTGCCTGTGGGGTTGATTAGGGATTCACAAACCTGTGGTTGGATACCACCCCATGGTAGTCCCATTTTTTATAGCTCAAAAGAAACAACGGGGTTAAAACATAGCTGACCAGGGGCATTTCACATACAACACTTGCCTTATTCGGCTGAAACCCCTGAGGATTCACCAATGTTGAATCCACAACAATGATTCATTCAGGAGTCACAGCAAGTTACAAAATTAATTGCAAGAGAAACCTTTATATAGAAGTAATTTCCTTCTGCAGATCAAAACAGGACTTTCCAGTCAGCAAACACTCTGGCCGTAAAGAGTCTGCATAATGACAATGAATCTCACTAAATGTGAATTTAAGAAGCGATTACTGCTATGGACTTACTACTTGTGCTGCTGTTTTGAAGAAAAGGCTTGGGCACAGGTTTAAACATGCCTTCTGTCATTTACCATCAGCTCACCCCTCACACAGAGGAGAGGACAGTACTATGAGTGCTACTTACTTGCTCAGTGGGAAAGAGAGTATTAATATATTCCACAGCATTGAAGTCTGCTCTGTCCAGTGGATCTTGGCTGGGAAATACCTAAAGAGGGGAAAGAAAAAAAAATACAATCAACAATACATCAACTTCACACAGTATCCATTACTTTTAATTGCTGCAGCACTCACTTCAGATCATGTTTAACAGCATCATTTTAAAGAGTCTGTGCAGAGGGCAGCCAGGCCTCTGCCCAGCAGTAAAGGAGCTACGTTCTCTGGTGGTCTCTGACCTATCAAAATTCCTGCAGATATCACCTTGAGCAAATGCAGGGATAATATACATGCATGCTTCCAGATACAGCCCAAGTACAATCAGTCCCGTGCAAGGGATTCTCAAGACACACAAGCCATTAATTATGCATCCCAAACCATTCTGATGCTTTTGTAGCTGTCTGCAAATGAAAACCCCTGCTGAAGCCTTGCCCTTATCTTTGCTTGGGTTTTGCAAGGCCCTGTGGTGAGAGGCAGAGGATTTGCTTTTCACGGCCTTGTAGTAGGAAACATGATGAATTAAGAGCAACTGTACAAGTCCTCTGGAGACTTGGGTTTTGCCACTTTCACATGAAAGAGGGAGAGAAACAAAATCTGTTGAATGATTCTTCCCACCCATGGGAAAGAGAAAAGAGCAGCTGTGGTGTAAACAGATTTCATCTGTCCTCAGAGTAGCTGAAATGATGCAAATGAGGCCATCAGGCTTCGCTCTTCGCCCCCACAGACTAAAATATGCTGCACTACCTACTCTGCTACCATATTTGTTCCTTGTTTATGCAGCCATCTATTCCGCCCTCCATGATCAATACCAGGACTACTTCACATAGACGCTCCCCCCAGTCACACTGCAGCATCACCTCTCTGTATCGCCCTGGCCACTTCGAGCCTTCACAAAACCATCATAAGAAACCCCACGTTACTGGGCACACGCAGCATCTACATTTTACAGAGTTAAAGCAGCAGCTTTGTGAGGCCCTTTAAATGAAAGCAACTTCTAGAAACAGGTCTCTTCAGCAGCTTTCACCCCAAGACTAAAACAGTTCCACAGGCACTTGGCCAGGTCCAGAATCACCCATGCGAGTCAAGAAAACTAAGGCAAGAGGCAAGCAAGTGAATCGCGAACAGATCACACAGTAAGACGGAGACAAAGGGACAGAGTCCTGCTGTCCCAACCGGAACACAATACAACAGCTGTGCTGTGACAGATTTTTGTCCCATCAAAGTCCAAGTCAGCCCCTCAATTCAACCTTTTTGAGCCCCTCTCAGTAACATCTGACTGCCAGATGTGCTTGCCCTTCCTCCAGGAAGGGAGAAAAGGAGCTAAACAATACTACAAACACTGAGAGTTTGCAGTCTCTCTAAGGAGAGTCACAGCACCATGCAGTACCATGAAGTTTTCAGTTACAAATGACCATGACGTCCAGGGTGCAGAAGACCCTTGTGCTGGGATGGCTAAAGAGCAGATACAGACACAACAGACTGAGCAACTGAAGCAACAACAAGGCCATGAGCAAGCAGAGTCTGGTAACGTCACCAGCACACTGACAGTTTCATAGCACAAGCACGGCACTACACAAAAAAACCCCAAACCCAGATCGAAAGGAGGTTGTACAGCAGCCCATTGTACTTTCCCTCTCCCATTCCTCCCTTGACAAGCCTGGAGAGCTTGCCTTTTCTCCAGAGTTACTCCTGTGGCCAAAGAGAAACAGGAAGCAGTTAAACATGCATGAGGTCTTGCTTGAGTAAGGAAGATGCTCTGACATTAGCCCATGTTAAGAGCATAGATGCAGCATCACAGTCAGCTTGCCCTGCTCTGAGGCCACAGCTCCTGGCCATTCACACAGTGCCTGGAGGGCTGGACCAGCTCCAACCAAAAACTACTTATGTTTTACTGGGTTAATGTTCAGTGGGAGCAGATTCAGTTCATCCCAAATTCCCATAAGTGTTAAAAGCAACTCAGGCAGGGGGTGGGATGGAAGATACAGGCTAGTCAGGAACTATGCTCTCAAACTGTAAGACAGGTGCTGATGCCGTAGGCAGCTGTAACCAGCTAAAGATGTTACTACTCCTAGGCCTTCGTCCCAAGCAGTCAGCCAAAACGACTACTCCATGTTTTTGCTGGGTCAACAGCCTGTGTGTGCTCCCCATCCTGCTTCATGCAGGAGTCAGTTGAGTGAGTTCTGCTAACTTTACCAGAATGAGGGAGGTTTTGCCCAAAGCAATGTTCACAGTAGTGACAGGACTACTGGTTGGTGAATGCCAGCGAGGAATTGAAGAGCAGGAGGCAGTGCCATCTTCAACTGCCTCTTCTCAGTCAAGATGTGAATAGCTACCTACAGCCTTATTACCTGCTAAAACAACTCAGCCAGGGATGTGATGAATTCTCTATTGCTCAAAACCGCAAGTCAAAACTGGCTATCTCTCAAAAAAGAGATGTTTTAGCTTGAAGAGAAGTTCTGCGCTTGATGAAAATGTCACTGGGTGACTTTCTTTGGCTGTTTAATGCTAAAAATCACAACAGTCCTCTCTGGCTTTCAAACATACAGGATCTATAAAATACAGAAAATGATTGTTCTGGGTAAGTTCTAGCTCTCCCTCAGAACCTGTATTTAATTCAGCAGTTCTCAAAGTTTCAGTAAAAATGACTCAACAGTTTACTGCCAGATGGTCCATTCCCACATAAAGACAGAATATGTGGGGTGCCTGCTTCTTTAAAACAATGAAATTCCAAAATCTGTAATACACAAAGAAATTCTGCTACTTTCCTTACCTTCTGATGCTGTGCTCACTTGAAATGCTGTGCCACCTATCATGCTCTGTCCTATTGCTTTAAAGACAGCCATGAAAAACGATCTGCAAGCCCCAACACCCAAAAGAATGAGATTTATCTGCGTGGTACTTTGAGAGACGGTTCCTGTTTTTGCATAGAGGCTTTTTACTAAAGGAAAGAGCCCTTCCGGCAGAAGGGTTAGCTGAAGTTGGTGCAAGTTCAGTCATAGACTTCAATGGAAACATGATCACGCCCATGGCGGTCAAGGATTTTTTTCTGCTGGGCTCTAAGTGCTGCTGAGGATTTTGAGGGACATTGGAAGACACAGGCTGCAATGTAACATAGACCATAAAACTGCAGCCTAAGGAGACATTTAGACCATACAGACTTCCAGCAAGCCGCAGGCCTCGTGACGCCAGCCGCACGCACCACACGCGGAGCCATCAATTAGCAAAAGCGCCTCAGCCCTGAAAATAACAGCCACCTGCCAGAGACCGCGCAGATCGGCGCTCCGCGGCTGCGAGCGGCAGAGCGGCAGCTGGACACGCTCAGCCGCGGGCCGGTGCCCGCCCGGGCCGCGAGGGCCCCTCGCTGAGGCGCGGCGAGCGGCCGGGACGCGGGGCACG
>NW_020449697.1:116606-128063 GCF_003343035.1 Apteryx rowi | reverse complement strand
CGCCGCCGCCGCCGCCGGGCGCGGCCGTCGCGGCGCGGGGCCCCATGTGGCGCACGCTGGCCCTCTTCTCCGCCTTCTTCCCCGGGCTCTTCGCCCTCTGCGTGCGGGCGCTGCGCTGGGCCGCCCCGGCATGGAGCCTCAAGGACCGCGTCCTCCTCAGCGGCAGGTACGGGGCAGCGGGGGGGCCGGGGGGCGCAGCAGCCGCCGCCACGGCGCGGCACCGGCACCGGCACCGGGCGCGCAGGGTCTGGAGCCGACACCCACGGGTGTCCGGGGCCCGGCATCCACAGTGTTCCCGAGCCCGGGACCCATGGCGTTCCCGAGTCCAGCACCCACGGTGTTCCGGAGCCCAGGACCCACGGTGTTCCCAAGCTGAGCACCCACGGGTATCCGGAGCCCGGGACCCACGGGTGTCTGGGGCCCAGGACCCACGGTGTTCCGGAGCCCGGGACCCACGGGTGTCTGGGGCCCAGGACCCACGGTGTTCCTGAGCCCGGGACCCATGGGTGTCCAGAGCCTGGCCCCATGGCGGTGTGGAGCCCAGACCCATGGCAGTCTAGCACCCAGACCCACAGCGGTCCAGCACCTGGCCCCACGGCGTGCAGAGCAGTCCAGAGCCTGGACCCATCATGCAGCCCCCTGAGCCGGCAGCCCCGACGCGCGGGAACTGCCCACCACCGCGTTCCCGGTGACACCGAGGGGCCCCACGCGGCGCCCGTCCCCGTGCTCGTGCCACTGGGCACGCGGGGCGACGCACGCGGGAGCAGCCCTCCATCACCCTGCGGCGATGCGCGGAGCCTCTCTCGTCCCCTGCTGCCCCGCGTCGCGCTGCCATCGCCCTCCCGTACGTCAGCTTTGGAGGAGCAGGGATGCTCCGGCCAGCTTCCACGGAGCAGCTCGGATCACGGGTGCCGCTGGAGCAGGCGCAGGGCAGAGCTCTCGGCACCATTCGGAGGCTTTCGGGGCGTGCACGGAGCGGGCGTCCAAGCGATAACATCCTCCTCGGCGCGACCGAGCCCTCGCCTAGGAAAGCTCCGTGTTTTGGCGGCCTTCAGGTCTGACCCGTTTCCGCTCTTGGTTTCAGGTTGGTGTCGACGGTCCAAGCTACGATGGCAACGGTGTCTGGAATCACGGTTGTCCTTAACTGCAAGAACGTGGTGTATGACAGGTAATCAAGCGCTAACCAAGCTGGCTGGCTGCTCTGCAAAGGACGGGCAAGGATCGCGAGGAGGCTGCGCTCAGACAGCCTGCACGGGGTATTTTATGTGAGAGGCTTGCGCGCACAAAGGGGAGGGAAAAACAGCTTCCTATTCCTCTTTCCTCCGCTTTGGCGTAGGGATTAGGGGATGCGCTGCTCGTGCCCCCTGCGAAAAACACTGCATGCTTCCCTCTGCTCGTGCCGTGGGCTGCTCCGCTAGGATGGAGCCGCGGGAACCTCTTCCCTGGGAATGCCTCTCCGGTTTTAACATGTGCCTCTACGCGCAGAAAACACAACATCGCGTTTCGAAGAGGCAGGGAGTCTCCTCGCTGAAATTTTCAGTTCCTAACAAGCCAAACAGACATAGTGAGAACTGATTTTAAGGGTACATTGCTTTTTCCATTGCCAATAGATTCTGAAGCAGCTCAGAAACAAGAAAAAACGGTAAAAAGTTTGCAAAACCACTTCCCCTATTACTGAAAGCGTTGAAATAAACTGCCCCAAAAGTAGCTCTCAACAGAGCAACATAGAGTAGTCCAGGTCAGAAGAATTAAAAACATGCGATTATTGTAGAATAGCAGAGAAAATTGTAGGTGGGAAGAACACAGCTATGGCGAGATGGAATTTGACGGTGACACGAGAATTTAACTCCTTGAAAAGCGCTGTAAGGTGTATAGCAACAACGTCTGTTCAAAACCTGGGGGTTAGATCCGCGCGTACGAGGATCCTCATAACAGGGCATTCGCTGAGCACAAACGCGGGGGGAAAAACCCGGACGGCCGCCCTCGCAGTCGCTGCAGCCCTGCCTCCGGCACACGGAGGTGAGAGCTCTTATCTCGCTATAGATAGAGAGATCCATAAAACCAGCTCACGGCTGCTTAGTCCAATGAGTTATCGTTCTGTTGTAAGACCATCTGCTGTCGAGATGGGTCTCATGAAGAATCCCGGACGTGCGGGGAGAGGAGGAGGCTGCCAGCAGTCCTCGTCCCCCCCCCCCGGAGCCGGGCGCTTGCTCGGGCATCTAGAGGCCGCCAGCTCCGCGCGAGGACTTGGTGGCCACAGACCCGGATTTTCTTTGAATCCAGGGGAACTGCACCGCTGAGCTCAGTGGGGAAGGTCGCAGAAAACGATGGCAAGACAGAGAGCCGGGAAGCATCACAAAGGTTGCGGGAAAATTTGCCAATTAATTTACTGAGGCAGAATCATTACATTGCTGGTGCCGTAATCGCCCTCCGAAGCCCTGGGCAAGTTTGACAAACACAATAGCTGGTCAGTTCCCCTCCCTGTTTTACATCACGTATATCTCGCTATCTGAAATAGCAAAGCATACAAAGAAATTTTCCTTGAAGCGGCGGGAGAGCAAGAGCGGACTTATTTGGGCCCCCAGCTACACGTCTTAGAGCAGCAGTTTTTTATCAGTGCCGTTCCATGCAGTATTTTTTCGGGAGTCCCGTCTCTGCAGCGCACGGGTTATTGTTGCTTGGGTTGTGCAACCGGGATGCCGACATAATTTGGGAACAGGCAGCTGCGTGCAATTATTTCCCAACAGACAAACGTCTTGCAGGGGTTATTGCCTATATTAAAAACTTTGCTCTTCACCCTCCTAAGTGCTGGCCAGGCATCTCGAGTGAGCTCTGAGGTCTCCGGGTGCTTTTCAAACGCTAGGTAGGCCACGCTGTGTTGCTTTGCCCGCAGAAGCAGCGTGACACACAGAGGGGACCCAGTCTCAAAGTTTTATTCCTACCAAGCATCGGCTCTGAACGTCCCGGCGCTTAGGGCGAAAAGATTACCTGTCGCGAAGGTGCAGGACGAGCGCTCGATCCCGAGGAGCGCTCCGGCCCCTGGCACGCCGGGGCGGCTGCGGCGCTAATCAAGATCTTCACGTTAAGGCTGTGTTTGTGCCGGGCCGCTCCAGGCCAGGTGCGCTCGGCGCCTGGCACGGCGGCGCGCAGGGTCTGGGTGTGTTTCTGGGCGCAGCGCAGAGCTGCCGCCGCCGCCGCCGCCGCCGCCGCGCCTGGGTCCCTGAGCTCCTCGGGGGCCTCGGAGCCGCGGGGGCTCGGATCTCCGTCTCCTGCCGCCGCGGCCTCCCTGCCCGCTTGAGCAAGGCCGATTGCGCAGCTCTGCCGGACACCGAGTCAGCGGCTCAGTAAACACGGTGCTTTTACGGCACGCTGAGACGCCCTCGCCCGGCTCCCCTGCCGCGTTCGGGAATTACCTTGCTGCTCCCCCGTTCGCTCCGCAGGTGCCTTTTCCCTTGCAGGGTCTGGCTGCTGAGCCCGGTCCAGTCAACCTTGGGCACCTCTCGGCTTGCAGTTAGCTTTGACAGCTGTCGCTCCCATTTCAGACCGAAGGAAGGGTCTCCGCGCCTCCTGCGCCCCTCGGCTCTTACCGGCTCTAGGCACCGAAAGAGCCGAACGAGAGACCCGCGCGTTCCCCACCACCGGCTCGCCTTGCTCACCTCCTCGTGGCCGCGGCGGCGCGGCTGCTCTGGCGCGTTTGCGGATGGGCTTTGGGACGCTGGCGCGAAGCCGGGTGGCCGGGGCGGATGGCAGGTGGCAGCAAGCGTCGCCTCCCAGAGYCCCGCGGCGGGCGCTTTGCCGCGAAGCCTGGGGCGCAACCAGCCTGCGGCGTTCGGGTGCCCTCCGCCTTCTAGGCCGCCTGCGGGCGCGCAGAGCTGCGGCAATAGCCCCGCGCGTGCTGCTCCTTCCCCAGGCACTGGCTGGCCGTGGAGTACGTCTGGGTCCTCGTTCCCTACATGACCTACGACATTTACGTCATGTACCTCTGCCACTGGCACAAGAGCAGGGACAGGGGCGTAGCGGAGGAGAAGCACTCGCTGGCCAGCGTGCGGAGCTTCCTCCTGCAGGAGCGGCTCATGGTGACCCACCACCTCTTCATCCTYGTTGTGCTCACCCCCGTCACCCAGGTAAGGGCCGGACGTGGCCACGGCGAAATCCGGCCCACGGAGGAGCCCCGCTTGGCGTCCAGCCAGCAGCCCCGCTGTCCCCTCCAGTAAGGGGTCGCAGGGGACGCCCCTTGTGGGGTGGCCGCCCCCCAGCTGGGCTCCCTGCACCGTGTCCTTGTCCCCATCCTTGAACTGCAGCGGGTCCTTCCCTCTCCCAGCGAGGCCTCGCTCCCTGCGTCACCGAGATGCCGCTCCACCTGCACGCGCTCCCTGTCCCGGAGAGCAGGGCRCAGAGCGTGGGCTGACCACGGCCGGGGCCGCAGAGCGCTGCCACGCGGCGTCCCACACAGCCACCCGCTCCGAGACGGGGCAGGAATCAGGCCAGGCCTAACCTGTCCCTCAAAGCTGCCAGTCGAGGAGGTTCCCCACCTGCTCCAAAGCCAAAATGCCCGGACGCTTCCCCAGTGCTTCTCTCCCACCTCAGCTCTTCCCAGACTGACCTACGGTGGGTCTCCACTGACAGGCATCCACCCCCTCTTCAGAGCCCACAAGCCAAACTGCCGCTAGACTTTTGGGATTAAAATCAGTTTGAGACCAACTAGTTAGAGTGACGAAGAGGAGGCTTTCCTCAAGCTGCCTGTCTTGGCTCTGTGCCTGTCGCTTGGCTGGCATCTCGTTCAGCACCCCTGCAATCAAGGCAAAGCGTCTCCGCCTGTCAGGAGCCCGTGATCCCGTGGAGATACTCGGTGTTAGCTCCTGGCCACCCTGCCGGGAAATCCCGGGCCTGAAAGCAACAGGATCTCGGAGCAGAACCCAGGCTATGAAATGCGCCGCGGTGGGGAGGGCCCTCGCTCACTGCTGCGTTCSTTTGCAGCACTTCAGGGGCGAGCTGGGGGACTTCTTCGTGGGCTGCATCTTCACAGCCGAGCTGAGCACTCCTTTCGTCTCGCTGGGCAAAATCCTCATGCAGGTAGGCGAGGAGGGACGAGGCCGGTCTTAGCTGATTCGGCGGGTGGGTCCCGGACACCCCGAGCGGGCGCCTGGGAACCCCGCAGTGCTTTGCACCCTTTCCCCGCCCCGGGCTGCCCTTCTCCATCAGCCCCGGTGATGCAGCAGCGAGGGGGGGGCCTTCTCCGAAATGCTCCTCTCTATCYGCGCTTGCTGGGCGCTCTTTCCGTGCTCCTCTCCCGCCTCCAGCACCCAGCCGTCTCCCCAGGGCGCAGGAGACTGGATTGAGCACCCCCAGCACTTCCCAGCACCCAGCTCCTGGCCCGCAGGCGCTGTGGGGCAGGGACCGGCTCCCTGCTGCCTGGCTCTCCGAGCTCTCCGAGCACAGTCCTCGCCCGAGGAGCGGACGGGGATGTCGCTTACGCAGCGCTCGCAACACGGTCTCCTCCTTCCTTCCCCAGCTCAAGATGCAGGACACGCTCCTGCACAAGGTGAACGGGATCCTCATCCTGGTGACTTTCTTCCTCTGCCGAATTCTCCTCTTCCCGTTCATGTACGCGGCCTACGCCAGGCAGGTGGGAATCCCCATCTACCTGGTGCCTTTCCGCATCCCCCTGCACTGCAACATCGCAAACGCCTCGCTCATCGCCCCGCAGCTCTACTGGTTCAGGCTGATCTGCCGCAAAGCCGCCCGACTCTACAGCAGCTCGCCCGCTGAGCGCAGCAGATAGCGGCCGGCGGGGCAGCCGAGAGCGGGGCGGGGGCCGCGGCGGCCTCCGCGGCTCCCCTGCCTCCGACGCCGGCGCTGCCGGGGCCGTCCCGGGAGCAGAGCGGCAGAAGCGTCGCATCCCCGAGGCGGTTTCGGTCTGCAGCAGCCTTGCTGTCTCCGGGGCAGCGCCAGCCTCGGACGGGACGACTTTCATCCCGTATCGCTCCAGCGCCTCGCATCCTCCCACCCGCGGGAGGTCAGGAGCCGGCGAGGAGGAGGCTCGTCCGTCAGCGGCGTGACATTCCTGCTGGGATCCAGCGCTGCGGCACCTGACTGACCGACGGCTACCCGAGAGGGGGCTGCTGCAAAAAGCCCCCAGTCTTCGGGGCTGACGCTGATGCCAGGCGCGGCGTGAGGGAGCCTGCGGAGCAAGCTCGGCAGCGGAGGCGATCCCGGAGCGTGCCCAGCCCCGAGCGCGGCCCTCGGGGCCGGGGGAGCCTCGTGCCGCAGCTGCCGCCGCTCCGATTCGCTCCTCCAGCTCTGATTTACAGCCGAGAGCGGAGCCAGGCCCCCGAACCGTGGCGCTGCTCCGCGCGGCCCCTTCCCCATCTTTTCCGACACTGCCTTTACACTACGGCTGCGTGCGGCCTCTTACCTCCCTCGTGCGCTTCTCACGGCTGCGAGGCTCAAGCTCACGTGCAGACTCTCCGTGGAGCCCCAAGGGGCATTTCACTACAACYGTCCGGTGCCTGTGGCCGACGGTCCCGAGGGCAGGGAAGGCTCCRGTGCTGCTCACAGGGCTGGAGGAGGGAGGAGAAGCTCACGGCAGGATCAGGGAAAGGTTACGCTGTCTTGGAGAGCAACCCGGACCGGGCAGCGAGCCCGGCACCAAAGGCAGGACGGGCACAGGGGCTGAGCCCCCGTCTCACCGGCACATGGGGCACCGGGCAGAGCCCGTCGGGGGCCGGGGACGCTGCTTTCAACCCCCTGCCCTAGCTGCTCTTGCACAGGGGCTGCTTCTATCTGCCCCGCATCCCCCAGGCGGCATCTGAAAGCCCGCCAGCGTGCACTGCCCCTGCTCTCCCTCCAGCCCCACCAGCAGCACCCGAGGTCACCGGCACGGCCTGCGCTGCGGGCGCAGGGTCCATCCCTCCCGCCCACCCGGAGGAACCGACCGGCTCTGGTGTCCGGACCAGGCAACGCTAGAGCCGGGTGCTGAGTTGTCTTCTTGGTGGGTTCAGCCTATTTCCACCTTGCGTCACGCTGGAAACAGGCCAAGGCTTCCCCGCTGCCCCCAGCGCCACGGCTGCAGCCTGGGGTTAACCAGCCGCCGGGGCATGTACGATCCAAGCAGCAACTGCTCCGAGCGCAATTCCCTCCCGGGGCAAGTTCCCCCCCGCGCGCAGTGTGAGCTGGGGCTGCAACCTCCCGCGCGAGCCAAGGGCTCCCTTCGCTCCACCAGCCGCGGCCCCGGCGGCCTCGCTGCGGCCGATGGCACCGGGAGCCCGGGGACCTGCCGCCGCTCTGCGCTTCTCGTTCTGCCTAAAAGCTAAAAAATGGTGGCTGAAAAGTGCTTCGCTCTGGGAGACCCCCTTTTCCTTTCCTGGTGGCAGATCCTGCTCCAGCCACAGTTGCACGGATTGCAAAGAATAAAAAAGGCCTCTTCCAATGTGCAGTTGGTTGTTGCAGAAACACTACGTCTTGTGTTAAACCTAGAGACCAGCTGATGTTATAAAACGCTTGCTATCTCTTACAAATATTTGCATCTTGCTGTTTTTATTACAAGTAATGTGCCTTATGTAAAGGAARGACAAAAAAGCCACTGAGGCATTTCTGTTTGCACTAACACTGCCCTATTTACTACTGCACCTATCGGAAGAGACCAATAAAGACCTCTTTCCAGAGTCACCCCACTGGACGTGTTTCTCCCACACACCGTTCATTCCTGGGTGGGGAGGTGTTACGGCACCGCAATCCAGGTTACGGCTTCACGCCCAGCTCGGGGCAGGAGCAACCCACACTTATTGCCAAAGGCGCTGGCTCGCCGTGAACGAGCCCTCGCTCGACTTGCTTCCCGTTTCTCCGGCAGCAGGCGGTGAACCCAGCCAGCCACCCGCACCGACCCAGGGGCTGGACAGGAGGGCAGCCAGAGGGAAGCGATTCCCCTGACACGGCTGGCTGCAGCCACGGGACCAGGCCCTTGGGTCAGCAACAGCTGCGTCCACAGCTATTCCCGCCGGGAAATCGGAGTGGCCGTTCCCACCCATCTTTGTACGGCCGCGTCGCTGCTTAGACAGGTGGGGAGAAAACACTGCGGGGGGGGAAATAAGTTCAAAAGAGCGAAAAAAGATAAGGTTTATTATCGATCTTACAACTCTCCACGTATCAGGTCCCCCGTTGCAGGGTCCGTGCTCTCCTCCCCGAGCCGGCTCCCCGGCCGAGCGCGCTGCCTAAGCCGCCAGCCTGCCGAGCTTCTGCAGGAGGGTGCTCCGCAGCGCCTTGTCGGCGACGTTGTCCGTGATGCACTCCAGGAAATGCCTCTCGTTGGCTCTCCGCAGCGCGTGGCTGGCGGACGTGTCGGCGGCGCTGAAGGCCTCGTACTGYGAGAGGACCTCCAGTGCCACCACCACCAGCGGCTCGCTGCACCCGTTGTCCGGCAGCATGGCGGCGACGTGCAGCACGTGGCAGAACATCTGGATGCAGACGAAGGACACCTCCTGCGCGGGGCTCACGTCCTCGGCAGGCTGCTCGGGGGGCACYGCGGTGCTCTTGATGGAGCCCAGCAGGTCCGTGAGGCTGCTGCAGTACAGCTGGACCACGTGGAGCCAGGCCTCTGCCTGCAGCCAAGTGGAGCAGCTGGAGCTGCAGAGGAGCTGGAAGCCTCGGAGGAAGAGCACAGAGAACTGGAGGTAGTGGGCAAAGGGCCGGAGGTTGAGCAGGGGCAGGTACTGGACGTACTCCAGTGTGTACGGCACGTGTAAGACTTGCCTCTGCAGCAAGCTTTGGACCACATGCGCAAGCCTCTTCCACTCGCTGTGGCTGCACCAAGGGAGGACCTGTATGAGGGCCACCAGGAACCCTTTGCTGAAGAGATTCACTTCTTCAGGGTTGTCCACGTTGACCGTGAGGAGCGTCAGCATCGTCTCCCTGAGCGCTGTGGACATGCAGCAGCACTCCATCCATGCCAGGAGCCCACTTCCCGGCCCGTAGGCTGGCAAAGCCCGGGACGTCCACTCATCCTCTGGGAGCTTGCAGATCTCAAACAGCGTCTCTGGGACCTCATTCTTGAAGTGGTCTCCGTAAAACTTCTTCAGTCGGAGACCAACAGTCCAGTCCAGTGATGCCACCTTCCTATGAAGCCAAGCCAGCGACTGGACCCATACATCAGGGGATGGGGCAGCTTCTGCTCTTACCACCTCACAGAGTTGGGAGAGGGCGTTCACCACCAGGTCTTTGGTCTCCAGTGAAGGGAAGCACTGGTCCCTGGGCTGATGCCAGTACCTTGTGTAACCATCCAGAAGCTTGCAGAGGCTGAGGAGGAGTGGGAATGGGTAGCAGGACTTGATCCAGTGCTCTTCTGGATAGGACTGCATTCCCAAAACCTTACCGAGGATCTGAAGGCTCAGCTCAATTTGAGCACAGTCCGATTTCAAACAGGGAAGGATAAAGGCTTTAGTGACCTCTGCAGGTGACACAAGTGGAGCCGCCGAGCTTGGCTGCATGAGGAAGGCCAGGAACTCAAGAAACTGCTCCTCTTCCCTCGCAGTGGAAAGCTTCCCCCATACGGCCTCCTTCAGACACCTCACTACCAGGCTGCGTGGCCTACCGGGATCATCGTGTGTCTCCAGGAAGCTCAGCGCTGGGAAGGAGCAAAGGATTTGGGCAAGGAACTGGTGCGCTCCTAGGTTGACAACAGCAAGATTACAAACCTTCTTCACGGTGGCCTCGGGGTACAGCAGAGTGAGCCTGGCCACGGAAGCCACAGCCCTGGACAGGCCTTGATCGGAAACGCTCTGCGTGATCTGGTTGAAAGCCACGTTCAGATCCTCCTGGAACCCCTCCATGACAACCTGCAAGTTCAGGGACAGACCTGGACCACCCCAGGAAGCCAGGACGCCTGAGAGTACTTCGTTCTTGTCAGTTAATGAAAGCTCAGTGTAACACTCCAGGATGGCTCCGGTCACTTGCATCTGCAAGTCTCGGGCCTCCCTGTCTTGGGAGGACGCTGTAAAGTTCACCACAGTCTCCAGCAGCTTCAAAACTAGCTCTGGTTTCTGGAAGAGAGTTTTGTTTTTCACAAGGCAGTCAACCCAGTCCTTTGAAAAGGCCCAGGTCTGTTCAGAAGCAAAAATGGAGCACATCTCCATGTGCCGGTCCAGCTTCCGTTCAATGATTGTCATGGCAACTGAAGAGACAAGGTTGGCGTCCGAATCCTTGCTCTTCAGACTGGTGCTGGTCTTCTCGAGAAAGTGCTCGATGATCTGTGTCAGCTCTAGCACTATGGGCTTCTCATCCTCACTCAGGTCTCGAGTCTCCGAGAAGCAAACCAGGTTCTTCCTGAAGGTGGTAAGAGTATCAAGGAGCCGGTAGCTCTCGTAGCAGAGCTCCTCGGAGTTGTTCAGGGTGCCCTGCAGCTCCTCTCCCCAGGCATGCAGCAAGCTGCGGAGCAAGTACAAGCCAGCAAAGAGCTCCTCATCAGAGAGCTTGACCGTGGACAAGAGGCTCACGCTTCTCTCAGCTTCCCTCACCTTCTCGTCCAGCCCTCTCTGGTGGTACCGGCTTTCCGCATCGCTGTTCCAGAGGCTGACGATGGAGCAGACCTTGTCCAGGTACTCGGCAACGGGGAGTGAGCTGCCCTGGGGCTCCAGCTCGGTGAACACGGACAGCAGCTCCGCCAGGTTGGCCAAGGCGTAGCACTTCATGCGGGGCAGGGCGATGCTCCTGTAGGTCTTCTTCAGCCCCTCTATGAGGACCATGAGGAGGCTGGTGGCAGCAGGCGGGCCAGTCGCAGAGACAGGGTCGCTCTTGAACCTCTTGGGGGGCTGCAGCCCGTCGTCCGGGGAGGACTCGGACCCGTGCTGACGGATGAGCGCGCTGAACGTCGAGGCCGTCCTGTCCTCCCGCTCCTCCTTGTGCTTCATCACCTCCCACCACACGTCCAAGAAGAAGCTGACGTCCGCCGGGGAGGTCTCGCTGGCGACGTACTCCACCAAGCGCCCCAGCTCGCCCCGGCGCAGGTCCCGGGGCAGCGCCAGCAGCAGCTGCACGAAGAGCCGGGGCACGTCGAGGGCCTTGGCCAGCTCGAAGAGGACGGTGCGGTTCACGTCGGGGATCATCCGGCCGACGGAGAAGAAGGCGTCCTCCCGCCAGCCCCGGTCCAGCGAGGCGGGCGGCGGCCCAGGGAGCAGCACCTTGGCCCACACCATGGCGACGGCCTGCTTCTTCCAGAGGCCGGGGGGCTGCGGCGCGGGGCGGCGGGCGCCGATCTCGCGGAGGGCGTCGGCGACGGGGGGCCCCGCCACGGGCCAGTCGGCCTTGCGCAGCTCCCGCAGCGGCCGCGGCTGGAGGAGCTTGGCGGCCAGCAGGAAGCCGCCGTGCAGGATCGCCATCTCCTCGCACACGCCCCACGGCCCTGCGCGGAGACACGCGACGCGCCGTTACCTCGGCCCGCTACCGGGTCCTCCCCCTCCTCCTCCT
>NW_020449697.1:109933-116439 GCF_003343035.1 Apteryx rowi | reverse complement strand
GCCGCCGCCGCGCCCCGCCCCCGGCCCCGCCCCTCCGGCTCCCGCGCTTGGCGGGGGGGGGTGGTTACACCCCCCCGGGGTAGCAGGAAACCTTTAACGTTTAGTTGGGGTCGGGTTTTTTTCCCCCCATTTGATACCGCTTTGCAACAGGTTTTTTGTTCCTATAAAAGGTGTTGGGAACTAGATCAAAACTGGCAGGACGTTACCTAAAAACGCCCTGCGGGGTAGCTGAAAGAACGGGACGCAGATCGCCATCGTCACAAAGCACTTTTATTCATTTAGTTGCACGTTTTCAAGCTACAAGTTTTGGAGATACAATTTAAGTGTAATATTTTTTACTTGATCAATAGTCGGTTTAATCAAATGAAACAAAAAGCTCAAACAACATATTGAGGATTTTTTCCCATTTTAACTCAGAATATTCCTTGTAAGCATTTAAATTCTCAGTGATACCTGATTGCTAACGCTGTTGATTTTGCCTCCTTTTTTCTGTAAAACTTATTTCAGGTTTTCATGAAGAGAGATTAAAAAGCAGCTAGCGTGCCTAACATGAACAATGCTGGTAATGAGTCCCCCAAGTTCTCATTCTGCTAGCAAAAGCAGCGTGACTTTATTCCAGCAGAACAAACCCATAATCATTGCTTCCAAAGGTATTTGAACATCAAAGCCGCCTGCAAAGCCACRCGTACGTATCTGAAGTTGCTTCCCGGCCCTCAGTGGAAAGCGCAGGGCTGCTGCGCGCCCCAGGGCACAGCCAGGCTCCTGCCTGCCACGCGCGGGGTCATGTGCTGCGCTAAGGAGCTACGCAGCAGCAGGGTCCCAGCGTGGGATTGAATATATCCAGTGGATTCGTGCAATATGACCCCAGGGAGAAATCCACCCCAGCCTTCCAAAGCGCATGCTTCCCCTTGAAAGCTGGACAAAGATTTTGGAATGAAAATAACTTTTATTCCAGACTAGAATTTTCACACTCATCAGCAGGATAATTACTCTGTTCTCAATAAATAGGAACCCGCTATCACAGCTATAAACGGGTCAAGTTCTCTGTAGACAACCCTGCAGCTTCAGCTTGAAACCTCATCACAGAAGCAGAATAGCTGCGATATTCAGAGCCAGAACTACCTGAAAATCTCTTTTCTGAGCTGCAAATCCTCCGGGATGGCTAAAGCCAATTAATTAGATATTCTAATAAATCTGCAGATTCTAATGAATCTACAGATACATTAGAGAATAAGCTTTAGTAATAACTCCTGCCCAACTCTACTGCTGTTGGTAAGCTTTTGACAGGAAAATTTCCTCCTCAAATTATCCATCAGATTTAATGGAAACAGAATAGGCTTTTCCATGTAATATTTTTATTTCACTCTTGAGCTCACATTTTGCTTTAAAAGTGACTATTTGAGAACACCTGTAAATGAATTTTATTTCATCCACAAACTTAATTCTTATTTTAATTCTTTACTGAATATCTGAATATAGCCAAATAATTAGGCTCCCACTTTTAAATTATTTTTTAATACCTTTATTTCAATACATCAGAAATTTGCTTCTGGTGACATTAAACAGGAAAACTGAAAAAGTTATTATTCGCTTTCAACCACAGCAGAAGGCTAACCGAGGACAGCCGCTCAGCACAGTGACAACTGTAACAGTGCACTACCCAAGATGTCAGAGAGCTGTAGCAGTGTTAGAGGGAAAACTCCGGACCTCTTTTCCAAGTCTAACATGAATAGAGACATGTGAGAGGTTTTCCACCTATTAACTCGTGGCTCCTGTTTCTGAAGCCACATGCTCAATCTATTCCTTACTGGACAACCCAATTTTTCACTTACAATTTGAAGGAGCATGTGGCATTTATTCGAAAGGAGATATTAGCATTAAGAGATACAAGCTCAACCCGCCCCCCAGCATGAGACATTACACTGGCCTCTTATTGAAAGGATAACACAACACATTACATATTCTAGGCATTTCGCTCAGATGGAAACTAAGGCACGAATGATCAGACGAGTCTTTTTCTCCAGCTAAGCAGAAGCCTTCTTCATCTTTTTCTCAGCAAACCATTTGTCACTCTTGTCTGCTGCCATGGCCTGTACAAAGGAAAATGTCAGTATTTAGAACAGGAGCTGATTCAGCCAAACACCTGGCTGCAGACATTCACCAGCCTGCACCGCAAATTTAGAAAGCATCCTTATGATCAATCTAGTGCTGAAGCAAGCTATTCTGCTGAAGAAACCTCGCAGTTTCTGCCAGCGCCCCTCTGTCGCGGGAGGATCTTCAACTGCATGGATGTTATTGCAGCTGACAAATCATTCTCTGCAGTAACTTGCACCAAAGTGTTTTTTGACGTGTCCAGCAAGATGCACAACCATGTGGCTGCCCTGAGGACGAGGCTAGAAAACTCTAGCCAGGACAGAGAAGTGAACTTTAAAAGCTGATTTGCTTTCCTTAGCAGGAAAGTAGACAGATACAACACCACATGACTTGCTTCCCTGAAAATGTTTCCATTTGAAACTAAAGGGAAAAAACACAGGAATTGGAAAAAAAATTAAATTCTACTAGGTGTCTAACCAATCAGGATGAAAACTAATGCACAGACAGCATTACTTACATCATCTAACAATTTGTCACCGTTAGGATCCACCTTGGACAGATCTCTAAATGCTTCATCTCCCACAAAGCAGATTTCATGGCCATCCTAAACCAAATTTAACAGCAGAGTAAGTTAGATAACTCAGAGAAAGAAATTTAAGTCCAATCTGTCAGTATTGCCAATAGTACTCACAGGATCTGCCAAAATAATCACTTGTACGGTGGCTTTGCCAGGTGTGTCCAAGCTAACCAGAGGTGTTAAAATTTTCTGATTCTCCTTTTTCATCAGTGCTTCAATGTTTGGCAACTGAAACAGAAAAGAAACAAGATCAGCCCTAGTCAGATGAAGATCAGACGCATTCAGGTTGTTCTCATTTACAGTTTCCTGTTAGTCCATTTCTCCATTGCATTCTCACTGCAAAAAACACGAACAGAACATCCGTTCAGTGTTACTTTGTTCACATCTGAGATATTTTGTTARTACTAGAAATTAATCTCCTAGTAGCCAGCTGGTCAAATGAAAGGGGTAAGAGAAGGAAGATCACCTCTTCCTTCGCGCAGGAAAAGGCAATCCGCCCAAATGCTGTCCCATGATCCACTGCTCCTCCAACATTCTTCAACTCCAATTTACACTGAAAAAGAAAAAGAAAAACTGTCTAACTTGCAACAACACTATTCTCAGTGCTACACTTACTCACACTTTTCACTGATGCTGATAATTTCAAAGTCACCCATACACACATTTACCAATGAGTTAGAACTACCAGAGCAAGCCATAGCTTTTCGTTAAAAAAATGAAGTTAAGYGCATGCAAGCATACACATACAAAACCAATCCAAAGCAGGAAGGACTGAGAATTTTTGACAGTTTCAGTTTTTCTTCACAAAATATTGAACAAATAAGCTCATGTTCAGGTAAGCGTCTCAATGAAATGGTCAACTTGTACCACTGATTTCTATTTGCATGAGCATTCTGGGCAATAATTCACAAAATAAAAATGCTTTTAACAAAGCATATAAAATGCAAACCCAGAAGCATTAACAAATTTGAGAATCTCTTCCCTTGCAACATGTAAGATGTAAGATAGAAGCAGGATGCACCAATAAAAGCTAATACTGAGAACGTCAGAGAAACACTTCTTTTTATCAAGAGCTTTTTTCCTTTAAGATTTTGTTCTCATGAATGAGAAGCTTCTGCCATGAAACGCAACACTTAAAGATCGGAAYTGGAAATTTTTCTGTGAGACTAACCTGGTTATCTGCATAGCCTAGCAAAACCCTTTGCTTTTCCTCATCCTTCTCATATATTTTCATCCCAAGCAAATTAGACCAGTAGTTAATAGACTTCTGCAGATCGGAGACACCCAAAGTTACCTTTAGCACAGGATCTATAAGATTGCAATAATTTCGTATTAGTTACAAATAAATTGTAGTTTTAAACTCATTGTTTTACGTTCTTGAGAAGAAGACATAAGCAACAAGGAAATGAAACAGAAACATGCTCCTGGTTCATGAACCATCACAAGCCAAATGCACAGCCGATTCTAATATTCCATTTGTAGGCCTCTTTTGAGTGTAAGTAAAAGTGGATATGTTTTACCTTGCTTTAGTTGTTCCTTGTCTTCCAAGTAGAACTTGTATCCTCCTGGGGCTTCAGTTTCAAATATACCAGTGGCAACTTCATTGAGGGGCCACCCCAGCTTCTTAGCGTTGCTCACAGCCTGGCCGGACACAAGCGTTATGCCCTAGCAAGAACAGAAAGGACACATACCAAATACGCTGGTGCAAAGATGGCTAAGGCGCCTCTCTTCGCCAGCCTGCGTTAACACCGGCTCCAGTTTACATGCATCAACATGGAAAACTCCATCTTCCTCTCCTTCACCCTCGCAGGCCACATTAGCCATAATCTTTGTTCCAACCTGTGGTTGAGGTCAAGGAGATCTGATCACCAGGCAGGGTGGATGGTGCACAGGTCCCACCTTTTAAAAATCTGCCTCTACGTATGAAAACCAAAAGCAAATCACAKTACTTTTGCTAAGAGATGGACTATATGATCTCCTGAGAATCTGGTATCTTGCTCCTACAAAGTAAGTGTAAGCTGATCTCTCATCCCACATATATACTAGGAATGTGTTAACCTACACTTCTTTTACATCAAAGGGAAATGAGAAGCAAAAAGAATTTAAAAGCCTGATACAACACACTGTAGAGAAGAAAAAAAACAAGTTCCTAACTGTTCTACCATGGTAGGTAGACATCCGTGGCTCTGCATCTGTTCCTTGACACTTCTCAAAGTACGGGAAGAAAATGAGATTATGGGAAAATGAGATTACATATAATCATAGAAAAAAACATGAGATCCTCACTGCCTTTCAGCTGGTGAATAATAAATATTAAAGAAATAAAAAATAATAAATAAATGTGATAAATAAAAGAGTGTTTCCCTACAGCAAGGTTCTTGTTAGCTGACCATTCCAAGTCGGACCTGCCAGAAATACCACATGTCCTACACACAGCAACTAAGAGTTGGAATGTGCTCAAGGAAGCACTTCCTGGTTTCCTAAATGCACACAAAACTGCTCTAGTTTCTGTTCTTCCAACTTGGACAGAACTATACAAGCAAGAATAAAAAGTGTCCAAGGAATCAAATAGCATAAAAAAACAACTGTCGCAAGTTATATATTGAACAGATTCCTAATAAATAAAGAAAAAATTATCGTAAGAAGAAACATTTTAAGTGTGGCACTTACCAGAAAGTCATTGCCAAGTCGATAATCTCCAATACCGTAATTATAAGTCAATTCTGCAACAAAGTGATTGTCTTCTGGTCCATAGCCCACCATTGTTTTACTCCATTTTCCATCATAAGGGCTAAAACAACCATATTTATTTGTAGTAAATATTAGAAATAAACCTCAAAAACTGCAAGTGTTTGTGTCTCAAGATGAGAACTGCATTTCTAGAATAAATATATGATACAGCTAATCCAGCAACCTCTCCATTAAGTAGGAGCTGATGCTTGTGAAGAATTCTTACTGTGGCTAATAGTGATACAATAGCATATCACAGATAGGTTTTCCTACCAGCCAACAGCTTTGATCTTAGGTTGTCACTCATGATTATCATAACTGATAAAAACAATTCTACCCACCTCCTACCACCTCACGTTTCAAGAGTGCAAGCTGCTCACTAGCTGCAGTTATACAAGCACTTCCTTATTATAAGGTAGGAAAATTAAGTAGTTAGTTAACTGATTATAATATGCTTTATTAATTAAAAAAGAGAACAGGCAAAAAAGCCTTTGGGGCTCCTAGGAAGGATTTTTATTCAAGACCCTAGCCAGCCCTGTGACTTGAGAAACCTGCCCCCAAAACACTGACTGTAATTCCAGGAGAATTTAGAAGTGATTTYGTAAAGGAAGTTCAATACTAGATTACAAATGTAACACAGCAATATCTGTGTTTCAATGTAAACCCCACATCAATACAAAAAGGTGCAGCGCTAGTTCCATGCGAAGAACAGTTTAGAAAGAATACTAATCTACCTATAAGACAATCACATATGACCGGTTATGACTAAAGGGTGTTTTACGAGAATTAAAAGATTAGAGAAAGGGAACGCTGGCACTCACCCATTGCAGCTAGCTTTACAGCCTTCCTCGAACTCTTCATGTCTTAGAACCTGATGAATCAAACACACGCAAAGAAAAGTCAGACCTGTTTCGTCCTCAAAAAAAAAGGAAACACGTTTGACGCTGAACACTTAGCAGGCTTGACACGATGCCCGGCCGAAGGGGATCTGTCCTGGTGCGGCCGCTTTAGTCACGTTTGCGGCCCCCCCTCGGCAGAAGGTGGGGGAGGCAGCGGCATCGCTGGCCGCTGCCCCGGGGACCCGGCCGCGCTAATCACCTGTGCG